>NW_026068598.1:5678-9528 GCF_014885135.2 Alexandromys fortis
GACATCTCCACACTGAAAGGAATATCAAGTCTGTCTGTCATTCATCTATGACTTCTGATCAACATGCTTTAACATGGTTATCAATGAAGATAAAACATGAAATTTCTATACGGAAAATCAATTATTTTTTACATTTTGGCTAATCTTTTTTTTAGGATTTGAATTTTTCAGTGGTATATAATTTTTATTTGGATAAAGAAATCTTACATGAAGAACCTAGGTTAATCTAAAGCCAGTAGAGGTTGGAAAATATTGAAGCACTCCTTTAATCCCAGGTTCTGGAAGAGAAACAGGTGGATCTTGTGATTCCAAAGCTATCCTGATCTACAGATGATCAATGTAGTAACAAATTCTGGCATTGGTGGCCTAAATCTTTAATCCAAGTACTAGGGCCTTTAATCCCAGCCCTAGAAACAAGAAAAAAATGGGAGGAGAAAATGCTTCAGTATGATTAGTGTGTGACTGCCCAGCTTCAGTAGAGGTAGACTTCCCTAATGGCCTGGCTGCTTTGATTTTATGCTATTTATTTTGAATCCAAATTTCTGTTCCCGAGTTTCTTACACATGCTCTGGGAATTGTTTCCCTATGTTGAATTTTTTTATTATCCTAGGGAAAGGCTGTGTTTTAGAGTACCTCATATTTCAGTAATTTTAGTCCCTGTGCTTCCAGCTTCTTTGGGATGATGGCATTCACGGTTCTGTGTTTAGTGTTGGAAATAAGCACACTTTCACAACAGAGCACACCTTTGTCAATAGGTCCTCAACATGTGACTTTCAGGGGACACAACTAAACCAAACAATCACGAGATTTTCAATCACAAAGGCACAAGCCTTTAATCCCTCACATTAATCCCCAGAGTCAGTGTTTGTGAGTTTGAGATCCAGCTGATCTACCAGGTAGTTCCAATGCAGTCAGGGATACATAGTGAGACAATGTCTTCAAAAACAGAAACAAAATGAGCAAAAAAGTAAAAGACAGACATGGAGAAGAATTCTTGAAGTAATGAAACAGATCAGGGACTCTAGCACTGAGAAATCTGATGACATAGGGTTGTAGATAATGGTTATTCTCAACCAACTAAAGAATTTATGACTAGATTAGGTCATTAGGCACTTATTTGTAAAAAAAAAAAAAGTTAATTAAAGAAAGCAAAAAAAAAAACAGAGATGAAAACCCTCATTTTGGATGTAAATTTAATTCCTTTTCATCCTACATCCTCAAATCATATCTATCTTACAACATGTACTCCCAACATAAACACCTTAGCTTTGGCAATAGTAGTGGGACTGGGCAAGCCTGTCTTTTCTGCCTGTGCATGGGAATCACCACTATTGGCAAAGTATATATGTTTTACTTTTGGAAGTACATGTTGTAAGATAGACAGGGTCTGAGGATTATAGCATGCTGAATTAAAGTTTACATCCAAAATGAGGCGTTTCCTCTCTTTTTTTGATTTTTTTTTTGGAATTAACTTGTTTTTGCAAATGAGTGCCTTATGGCCTAATCTAATATAAATTCTTTAGTTGGTTTAGAATGACCTTGATCTATAATTCCGTTGATTGTAGAATACCAGAGCTGTTTCATTACTTCAAAAATTCTTCTCACTGTTTTTTAATTTTTTGGTGATCTTGTTGTTCTGTTTTTTTAAGAAGACATTGTCTCGCTATGAATCCCTGTCTGCCCTGGAACCACTGGGTAGTGATGGAGGAAGGACATTGGTTAATTATAATAAAGAAACTGCCTTGGCCCATTTTATTGGTTAGAACATAGGTGGGTGGAGTAAACAGAAGAGAATGCTGGGAGAAAGAAGCTGAGTCAGAGAGTCGCCATGGTTCTCCCACTCCAGACAGATGCAGGTTAAGATTCTCCGTGGTAAGCCACCTCTTGGGCTACAGATAATATTAGAAATGGGTTAGAACAGTATGTAAGAGCTAGCCAATAAGAGGCTATAGATAACGGGCCAGGTAGTGTTTAAAAATACAGTTTCTGTGTAATTATTTCGGGGCATAACCTAGCCATGCGGGCGGCCGGATGCCGGGGATGCAGCCCTGCTGCTCCTACTTCTACAGGGTAGACCTGTTGGATCTCAAACTCACAAACACTGAATCTGGGGATTAAAGGGACGGGATTAAAGGCCTGTGCCTTTGTGAATGACATTCTCCAAGCATGGTTATTGTTCGGTTCAATTGTGTCCCCTGAAAATCACAAGTTGAGGACTTACTGACAGAGACTATGCTCTGTTATCAAAGTGTGCTTATTTCCAACACTAAACACAGAACCGTGAATGCCGTCATCCCAAAGAAGCTGGAAGTACAATGACTAAATTTTCTGAAATCTGAGGTACTCCTAAACACAGCCATTTCCTAGGATAATAAAAAATTCCTAATAATAGTGAAGGAATTCCTATAGCATAAGTAAAAAAAAAGTCAGGGAAATTAATTTGGATTCAACTTTAACATCAGAAAATTAAAACAACTACGTTAATAAGACATCTTATCTCTACAATGGCTGCGCTACCATAAACTAATCATACTGAAGCTTTTTTTTCCTCCAATTTTTTCTTTTGTCTAGGGCTGGGATTAAAGGCATATGACTCCATAGCACTGGTATTAAAGATTTAGGCCACCAACACCAGGATTTGTTTCTACATTGATCTTCTGTATCCCAGAATGGCCAGGAACTCAAGGAGATTAATCTGCCTCTCTCCCAGATCCTGGGATTAAAGGTGTGTGTCACCTTTGCCCTACCTCTTTAGATTAGCATTGGGTCCTCAGGTGAGATTTATTTATCCCAAAACAAATAATATACATATGACAAATTCAATTGCTGAAAAAGGTTTAGCCAAATTGTACAAAAAATTGAATCCCTCTTATAAAAATATTGTTTTATGTTCATTGATAATCATGACTGTTATTTTATATTCTGGACTTTAATTAATTAAAGCATGTTTATTAGAAGTCATAGATAAATGACAGACTTATATTCCTTTCAGTACGGAGAAGTCCCATTTCACCGAAGTTACTGATTAACAATACTTTGGTTGGGTTCTCTTTCCATGGGATATCGGAGATTTGCATAGATATTCTGAGCTAGTGCTGAAGGAGGAGTCCATTTGTAACTCAAGCAAGGGTAAAATGTCTTGTCCTGATATGTGAGTGTATTTTTTTTTTTTTTTTTTTTTGCTATCTGAATGCTGTTCACCTAGGCTATGCTGAACTTAGTCATCTTAGGCTACAAGACTGTGCTTGAACTTGACTCCCTAATGCTTACTACAGTGATTATTAGGTACCAGGTCATGGCTGCCATGCCTAGAACAGGAGGTGTGATACAAGGTAGTGTCTAACTAATTAGCATAACAGATTGAATCACTGAAGTCAGGCACTATAAAATGACATAGCTTGAGCAGAAGTTCAGTTGAAGCAGAACACAGTTCTGGAGACACATCAGCACCTTGTGCTTGCTGGAATCAGCCCTGATCTGCCCTAGAAAGAGACCACTTCGGTAAACAGAAACATTTCCCTTCTTTGTGGAGTGGGTATGTGTAGGTTTGTTTATATTGTGGGTTTGGGACGTGCCGCTTTACAATCGTGGGGAGGTCTCTAAGTTGTTGTGTGGTGTTTTGGAAAACCTTTCTGCTCACACAAAAGTGTTGCTCGGTGGCACTTGAAAGGGGAGACACAGGTGGAACATAAAATTCGAGACTCTGCAACAATAACTTTTACCTTTTACAAAGGGGTGAGCAGATAACCCTTGGCTACCATGCAGCTTTCTGTTTTCTCATTTCATGTCTTCCCATTTTCAAACCAGGATTTTCTTTCTGTTGGGTAAAGTAATATTATATTGTTTTTTT
>NW_026068598.1:12786-24834 GCF_014885135.2 Alexandromys fortis
AACAGGAGGTGTGATACAAGGTAGTGTCTAACTAATTAGCATAACAGATTGAATCACTGAAGTCAGGCACTATAAAATGACATAGCTTGAGCAGAAGTTCAGTTGAAGCAGAACACAGTTCTGGAGACACATCAGCACCTTGTGCTTGCTGGAATCAGCCCTGATCTGCCCTAGAAAGAGACCACTTCGGTAAACAGAAACATTTCCCTTCTTTGTGGAGTGGGTATGTGTAGGTTTGTTTATATTGTGGGTTTGGGACGTGCCGCTTTACAATCGTGGGGAGGTCTCTAAGTTGTTGTGTAGTGTTTTGGAAAACCTTTCTGCTCACACAAAAGTGTTGCTCGGTGGCACTTGAAAGGGGAGACACAGGTGGAACATAAAATTCGAGACTCTGCAACAATAACTTTTACCTTTTACAAAGGGGTGAGCAGATAACCCTTGGCTACCATGCAGCTTTCTGTTTTCTCATTTCATGTCTTCCCATTTTCAAACCAGGATTTTCTTTCTGTTGGGTAAAGTAATATTATATTGTTTTTTTGTTTTTTTTGTTTTTTTTTTTGTTCTCATCTTTAGAAGGATTTGTGGCTGAGCATTGGTGGCCCAAGCCTTTAATCCCAGCACTCAGGAGGCTAAGGCAGGCAGATCTTTTTTGGTTCGAAGACAGCCTGGTCTAAAAGAGCTAGTTCCATGACAGGCTCCAAAGCTACAGAGAAACCCTATCTCGATAAACCAAAAATAAAATAAAAAAAATATTTTGTTTAGAATTCTGAAGTATTTACTTAAAAGCCTCTTAGTAGACCTGTGACATTAACAAGTGTCTTACTTTTTCATTCATTACTTTAACCCATCCACAAATTTCTTTTTTTTTAAATTTATTTTTATTGAGAAAAGGAAAAAAAAGTTTCTGCCTCCTCTAAGCCTCCCATTTCCCTCCCCATCCTCCCACCTTTCTCCCCCTCCCCTGCTTCTCTCTTTCTCCCTCTCCAGTCCAAAGAGCAGTCAGGGTTCCCTGCCCTGTGGAAAGTCCAAGGTCCTGCCCCCTATGTCCATGTCTAGGAAGGTGAACGTCCAAACTGGCTAGGCTCCCACAAAGCCAGAACATGAAGTAGGATCAAAACTTTGTGCATTTGTCCTTGGCTTCTCATCAGCCCTCATTGTTGGCAATGTTCAGAGAGTCCGGTTTTATTCCATGCTTTTTCAGTCACAGTCCAGCTGTCCTTGTTGAGCTCCCAATAGATGAGAATTTCTTTTTTATTATTATTATTATTGAGAATAGGAAAAAAAAGTTTCCGCCTCCTCCCAGCCTCCCATTTCCCTCCCCCTCCTCCCACTCTTCTCCCCCTCCCCCGCTCCTCTCCCCCTCTCCCCATTCCTCTCCCCCTCCCCCCACTCCTCTCACATAGTATTTGTGATTATGTGAGCAGACTAAAATACAAGTTACCCATTTGCCAAATCAAGATAGATAAAGAAAGAAAAAGAGAGAATAAAGACTGCCTTATATCTAGAGACACATTTTATAATTCCTCAGTAGACTACAGTATTCACATCATGTGTATCAAACATGATGGTTTTTTCCAATATAAAATACATGCCACTCTCTCTGCTTGGAGAGATGAGCCTGCTTAAACCTCGGTGTTTTGTGAGTTGTGTACCAGACAGTTCCTGGGTGCCTCCTACCCTCTGTCTCGTTCCTCTGCCCTTGGTGTGAGATTGTTTCCTGATAGCAGCAGTTGAGATTCAAAAGTTTCTGAAAATCAGGGAATTTTTACAGGTTTGGAAGAGCCATATGTAAGAACACAGAATCCACAGTCATGGGAGAAAAATGCCTGTCTTCATATCGCTTTCAATGTGTCATCGCTGTAACTACCTTTACAATGACATAGAATGCTTGAATAGAATGTATTCCCCTTCCAGGGAAACATCAAGCATTGCCTTAGACATTAGAAATTAGAAGTAGACAAGAGGCTGAGCCAAAGTTGGGAGCATGGGGGTTGGGCTAATAGGAATGGGAGAGGAAAAGAGAGATGGGAGAAGGGGAGGATTGCGGAGAGCTTGGGGAAATGAGGTGGTTGAGATTGAGGAAGGGTGGATATGGGGCAAGGAACACTTTATCTTAAATAAGGAAGCCATTTTATTGTTGGCAAGAGACTTGGCTCGAGAGGGTTTCCCAGGTGACAAAGGGGATTTCTCCAGCTAGGTCTTGGGCAGCAAAGGAGAGGGTGCATGAACTGGTCTTATCCAATAGCCACACTGAATAATATCTTGCACAGCACTATAGAACCTTCATCCGGCAATGGATAAAGATAGAGACAGAGATCCACATTGGAGCACTGGACTGAGCTCTCAAGGTCCATATGAAGAGCAGAAGGAGGGAGAACTTGAACAAGGAATTCAGGACCACGAGGGGTATGTCCACCCAGAGTGACTGTGAGGATGATCTAATGGGAGCTCACCAAGGCCAGCTGGACTGAGACTGAATGAGCATGTGATCAAACCGGACTCTCTGAATGTTGCTGACAATGAGGGCAGACTGAGAAGCCAATGATAATGACATCTGCTTTTTATTCTACTGCATGTACTTGCTTTTTGGGAGCATAGTTTGTTTGGATGGACACCTTCTTATACCCGGATGAAGAGGGATTGCCTTGGACATCAAACAGGGCTAGGAAACCTGACTTCTCTTAGGACTGGAGAGGGAGGCAAAGGGGGAGTGAGAGGATGGGAGGAGGTGGAAATTTTTAATAAATTAAAAAAAAACAAAATTTTAAACTACATTTAATTTTATTGGATTTTTACAGTTCCTGGGATTACATAATACTCAGTCACTGACTGAAATGGCCAAGGTGATTAAATCTTTAAACACACATTTTTCTAAAGGTCATTCTATAAAACTCTTTTTGATTATTCATATCCAACTTTGGGGCTTTTAAGTAAGCAGCAATTTTTTCACAGCTTCCGTAGCTTGTGTGTGATGAGAGACAATTCTTGGAGAAAGCCTTTCTTGAAGGGCAAAGTATCTAGTTTTCAAGTTAGACCTATCTCATCTTTCCTCATGCAGGTGCAGGAAGCCCTCTTTTCTAGAAAATGACATAAAAAGAAGTCATCAAGCATTTGAAAGAACAATAATCAGCAAAAGAGTCAACTCTAAAGTATGAAAGGACACCCTTGCTAGTCCCCGAAGAAATGTTATTGACAAAAGGTGGGTGTCCGGTAGGTCCAGAGAGGAGGGGTGTTGTGTGGGGATCCCTTCTTGGGCACAGTTTCACAGACTGTCTTATTTTAAAAGGACATGAAGACAATAAACATGGCCAAAACTATCCCTGGAACACTAGTGAAAAAAAAAAAAAAAAACAAAGTGTTAGTTGTCCTGGAAATAAGATGGTTTCTCTTTTCATTATCCATAAAAATCAGTTTTCTGAAGCCAATGACAGAGCTGTTTCAGATGGAATCCCTCAGGTTCTCAGAATAGGTCAGGACACTGCCAAGTACTAGGAAGAATCTCTAAATTCAACTTCTTCAGGAGATGTTCCAATGGTGCAGGTACAGCTAGGGATTTCCTGCAGACCGGTATAGTCTGAATACTTCCAGAATCATGCATCAAAGTCTACCTGTGAGGGTCACCATGAGAAACTCCACAGATACACAAACATATACAAATGTGTGGGATTTTCTTTTACATTATGGTGCTGAACATGTCTTGGTGGTTTAAAGCACTGTTTGCTCATCAGAGGATTCAGGCTTTATTTCCAGCCTCAGTGGTGACACAAATCCATCTGTAACTCCAGCCCTTAGACATGAAAACCCTCTTTTTAGCTCTGCAGAATGAATGTGGTACACATGGGAGAAAAATGCACATACACATAACATGAAACAACCAACATGATGTAGAAATTTTATCTTGACTCTTCAGATAGAACTTGTCTCCTGGGTATATTTTCTCATGGTCAACTGTACTTTAACCTTTACCACATAATAATTTGTATGAAATGGTGATTCTTCACATTTGAAAAAATGTTCATTATTGCATAGAAATTTCTATAAAGAAATGTTGTAATAAAACATCTAGTGATCCATTCATATAAACCCAGAGTCAGCTATAGGTTACTTGATCTAAAATACAATTTTTCTGTTATACAATAGATAAAAGAATATGTCAATATATAAGAAAACATACACAATCAGAATTCGTATCAAACTATGTGGTGGCACATAGTTTTAATCTCAGCTCTTAAAAGACGGAGACAGACTAATCACTGTAAGTTCAAGGATAGCCTCCTTTACAGAGTGAATTCCAGGAGAGCCAAAAATACACACACAAACACACACACACACACACACATATAAATCCTGTCTCAGAAAGCAAAAAATTAAAATTAAAAAATAGAGGTTAATATAAAGCCATATAAAGATAAAAATACACAAAAAGTCTAGATACTGTATATAATTATGTTCTCTTTAAATTGCTTAAATGCTGAAACAGGAAGAGAAATTGCTAAAAGATAATTT
The DNA here is from genome assembly GCF_014885135.2 of Alexandromys fortis. Lineage (NCBI taxonomy): Eukaryota > Metazoa > Chordata > Mammalia > Rodentia > Cricetidae > Alexandromys > Alexandromys fortis. The sequence goes on from NW_026068598.1 coordinate 17,293, forward strand.
GTTTATAAATGCTTTTAAATTAATCCAAGATAGGTATTTTAAAAATATGTTGACTTCAAAATTGAAGCCAAGAAGTATATTACTTTTTAAGAGAGGTTTTAATTATTTCTACAGAAATGGAGAGGCTGGGTATTCATCCGAGTTAAACAAACAAATCAGGTTTGATCAAGAAAGATTCTCTAAAATATCTCAAATAGGAGCAGATGGTCCAGAAGTCTGAGTTTCACATCCAAAACTGATGTTTTGGTGCTGCCTGAGATGATCAAGCGTCACAAAATTTTCCAGTCAGGACTTGGCCATAATCCTAAATTTCCTTAGTTCCCTGTAAGATTAGCAGCACCCATAGTCAGCAAAAAAGTAGCCTAAAAAACTATGCCCACGTTACCCAAAAATAGACTATAGATACTTTCTTTTGTTTAAATGTTGGTTGCATGTTGTGAAAAAGAATGGTAAAAAATAAGTAAACCAAAGATATTAAATTCTGAGTGCTTGTTTAAAAAAAAGAAAAGGGAAAAGTACTGTGGGACGATGGTCTTTTATTCTGTCACTTGTATTATTTTTAATAAAATGTTTATTGGCCAATAACCAGACAGGAAATGTAGGTGGGGCAAAGAGGTAGAAGGCAGAGATGGGGCAATGAGAACTCTGGGAAGAGGATGCTGCAGTCTACAATCATGACTAAGATACAGAGGGCTGAAGATGTGACTGCCTCACCAGAAAAGGTACCAAGCCGCATGGCTAATGCAGACAAAAGTTATGGGCTAGTATAAGTTATAGGAATTACTAAATAAGAAGCCTGAGATAATGGGCCAATCAGTTTATAACTAATGAAGACCTCTGTGTGATTCTTTGGGACTTAACGGCTGCAGGGCCTGTTGGGACAGAAACCTCAGTTAACAAACATGGTGGGTAAGAAGAATCAAAAAAGAATAGTACAGTTTGGAAAATGTGAACTCTAAAGGGTAATCTCTGCATATGTAAAAGTTCATATTTGCAAAGTGTATAGAAGATGGGGCTCTCCACCTACCAGTAAGCAGCCTCCACATAGCAGGAAGTGGCACCTACTAAACATGAACATCTTTAAAGTCATACTCCAAACTCTAGAAAAAGAAGCAATGTACTCTACCCCATCTATTTCTTCACTCTGTTGTTACAGTGTCTTGATATGAAAGGAAAATTACTCAGCTGATGTGGACTGTGAAAACAGAGTTTTGTGTCAATTACTGTGTGGCTCAATCTAAGCTCTGACTGTGATCACAGTCTGAGTAACCAACTTATAAATTTATTACACCCTGATCTCTTTCATAAGGTGAAATTGTGCTGTTCATAACAACTAGGTTTCTCTAACTCCCTCTACCTGAATGATTGAGAATGACTTTGATTCACTTTGGTTTGATAGAGATGGAAATAAGAACAACTCGCACAAACATATTCAAAAGAGCAATTAAGAAGGCTGTGGAGGAACCTTTCTCCATGAGTTTTTGGAGTACTCAGTGCATTCAAAGAAGAAGCATGGTTGACAAACAGGTTTAATGCTAAGAATTGCCATAGAGGGTAAGGGAGAATTCAAACCAGTGCACGAACATTTAAAACTTTGTTGTCAATCGTGGGGTAGTGAGGAAATACAAACCACAAACACATTAACAACATACATACATACATACATGCAGGCAAAACATTGAGACCCTGCAGAGAGAAACAAAACAGTGCAAATGGTTTCCAAAAGAAAATAAAACCTGTGTACTTTGCCAAGATGCATTTATAAAAAAGGGAAAACAGCAAAGCATATGGTAATAATATAGATTATACAACATCTACTGTCATCAATGCCTGCATGTCACATAGCTCCATTATTAGTAGATTTAATATCACAGAGAGTAATTAATCTGATAAGAGGATATCCTCACTACCATAATTTAAGCCTTCCTATATGATATCCCCTTGCCTGCTTAGAACCATTCTTATTTGGGGTTTCTGTTGCTGTACTGAAATATCAGGACAAAACGCAATTTGGAGTGGAAGGGGCTTGCTTTGGTTACAGTTCAACACTGCTACTCAGCAATAAAGGAAGGGAGGACAAAGCAGGAACCCAGAGGCAGGAACTCAAGCAGAGACCATAGAGAATTTCTGCTTAATAGTTTGCTTTCCATGGCTTGCTAAGCCTGATTCCTTATACAACCCAGAACTACCAATGTAGCAATGTGTTGACATTGGTTGCTGTCCTGCCCAGTTTCACAGCTGTTCAGTCCCAAAGAAACATACAGATGCCTACAATAATTATAAACCAGTTTGTCTATTATCTCAGACTTTTTATTAATTAACTCTTATATCTTCTATTAACCCATAATTTTTGTCGATGTTAGACATGTGTGGCCTTGGTACCTTTCATTAGTGGGGCATTTTTATCTTGGTTTCTTGGTGACAACTGTAGGATGAATTTTTTCCCTTCCCAGAATTTTCCATTTCTGGTTCTCCTGCCTATACTGGCCAATAAATGTTTAATTAAAGAAAAACAAATGACAAATCCTTACAGGGTACAAAACTAATGTTCCATAGTACTTTCTCAAAAAAAAAAAAAAGAACTCTGTTATTAATCTCCTTCCTTTAGCATTTTTGTTTACCATTATCTATGACAACTTGTAACTGAAATTGTAAACAAAGACAAACATCCATAATCTAATTTTTGTGAATGCAGGCAGAGTTTTGTAGGCTATGTATTGCTGATTTGTTGTGTTGATAGTCTAATGGGGCCATAAAGAAACATTAGGATTATGGTCAAACTATGACTGGAATATTTTATGAGTCTGGATAATCTGAGTCAGCAGTATTTAGACTGGTCTGGTAGCAGAAATCAGAAAAACTTCCAACAAATGTCCTCTGAAATTTGGATAGATTGGGCCATTCACTCCCATTGGAGATATTGTAGAAACTTCGTTGATTAAATCTATTTCTTTTTAACTCAGAATGAATCCATTGCCCCCTTATTTTTGTGGAAACAAAAGTGAAGTCTCTACTAAAAGTGACATATTTTTACTTAAATATTAAAACCAAGGCATTTAAATATATTTGTTGGATTAATCCAGCAGCATGTATAATCAAATAACTTTAGTATCTGATGCTCCTTCCACAGCGACCAAGCAATTTAAAGGAAACACAATAACATATACTACCCAAATTTTTGTGTATTTTTGTCTATATGTAGGGGTATTTTAAATTCAATATTTTTATTTTTATTTTTTTTTAATTTGTGTATTTGAAGACAGGATTTTTATGTGTGTTTTTGGATGTCCTGGGACTAACTCCACAGACCAAGTTGTCCTTGAACTCACAAAGATCCCTCTACTTCTGCCTCCCAGGTTTTGGGATTAAAGGTGTGTGGCCACTACACCCAAGTTTTCTCTTTCTTTTTTTTCCAAAGGTTTTTATCCTTTTCTTAAAATCTCCCAAGTCTACATATATTTTTAAACACACTGTAAACTGTATAGAAGGTTCTTTGTCTGAATATATCTTTAGATTCATACAAAAGGAAAGAAAATAATAATTTTTAAAGCAGATACAATAGCAAAGACTTCTGAAATATTATCTGTTAACACGGCAGAATATTATTGACCCTTGTTCCTTGCTCCACCTCAGCCCATCCCAGTCTTCCCACTCCATCTCAGCCTATTTAAGTACCTACCAGATACAATTAAATGAGATCCTGCTTCAACAGACTCCTGACTCAGTGTTTTGTTTCTCCCCTGTGGCCAGGGGAGAGGTCAGAGTCATCAACCCTCACCATTCTGCTCATCCCCAGGGAAAGTCTAGCACGTCCAAATATGCCCCCACCCTTTCTGCCAGAGAACCCTGCACTAGGGTACTGGAGTGCCCATGTTGAGACTAATTTCTCCTTTGCACAGAATGAGAAATTATCTTAGAAAAAGTTAGTGTATAAAGTTTGTTTGTAACTCAATTTCTATGAGAAAGGCAGACTAGAGATATATATTCTTGAAGAAATGAATAAACACAAAGAATATAATGGTACATGAGCTAAAGTATTTTGATGAAACTTCTAGAAAGTTGATATCAAAAACATGGCATGCACAAGCTGAACCTATGTGCTGAAGAGAGTAAAATGAGTAAATGAAGAAATGGACCACAGGCTGTGCAGATTGGTTTTACTTACTTTTTATTTCAAAGTATATATCAATAATACATAGCAAGCTATTGCTTCATGATAATTTCATCCAAGTGTATTGTATGCTCCTATATTATTGATGCCTTATCTTCTCATCTGTTTCCCTACTTCTGCTTCCTTGTTCTTTCCCTTGATTAAGTAGTTCATGATTTACTCTGGTAGCACTTGCTCCTTGATTTCACTTGAAAGAACTGTTAATATTTGCCTTTGTAAGACTGTCTAATTTCTCTTTGTGACCTGTGTTGGCATTTTCTGATCAACGATGTCATTTGAAGAATTGCAGTGTTTACAGAAGAGAAGCAACAAACAAGAGGTTGGAGCAGAAAACACCGATTGCTCCATGACATTTCATGGAATTTCATCACATAATTGATACTTCATGTCTCTGGGAATCAACGATTTCTTACAGAATGTAGGGCTAAGAACTGCTTCTGCATCTCAGACTGTGAAAGCAGCACAGTTTTTCTGAGATGGTACATGTTTCAAATAAGTTCTCATGTGATATGTCCTCAAGAAAATTTACATGAGGAGATCAAAACCAGTGTCCCGTGTCGTGGAGCTTGGAGCGGTTCGTTACGAAAAATGACCATGGAGAACAACGAAACCGCAGTGGATTCCAAATCCATTAATAATTTTGAAGTAAAGACCATACATGGAAGCAAATCAATGGATTCTGGAATGTATCTGGACAATAGTTACAAAATGGATTATCTTGAAATGGGTGTGTGTATAATAATCAATAATAAGAACTTTCATAAAAGCACTGGAATGACACCTCGCTCTGGTACTGACGTTGATGCAGCCAAATTCAGAGAGACATTCATGAGCCTGAAATACGGAGTCCGGAATAAGAATGATCTTACTCGTGAAGAAATTGTGGAGTTGATGGATAAAGTCTCTAAAGAGGACCACAGCAAGAGGAGCAGTTTTGTTTGTGTGATTCTAAGCCATGGTGACGAAGGAATCATTTTTGGAACCAATGGCCCCGTTGACCTAAAAAAGTTAACTAGTTACTTCAGAGGTGATTACTGCCGAAGTCTAACGGGAAAACCCAAACTCTTCATCATTCAGGCCTGCCGGGGTACGGAGCTGGACTGTGGCATTGAGACAGACAGCGCAACTGATGATGATATGGCGTGCCGGAAGATCCCGGTGGAAGCCGACTTCCTGTACGCTTACTCCACAGCACCTGGTTACTACTCCTGGAGAAATTCAAAGGACGGGTCCTGGTTCATCCAGTCACTTTGCGCCATGCTGAAGCTGCATGCACACAAGCTTGAGTTTATGCACATCCTCACTCGCGTTAACCGGAAGGGAGCGACAGAATTTGAGTCCTTCTCCCATGACTCCACTTTCCATGCAAAGAAACAGGTTCCATGCATTGTGTCTATGCTCACAAAAGAACTCTACTTTTATCACTAAGAGAATGAGTGGGAGGCGTGTTTCTGTTTCTTTTGTTTTGAATGCCAAATGAGGAAACCATGTCAGGGAGACTTCAATTCCCTCTCGTTTAAATCAGATGCGATGCTCCAGATGGTACTTTGAACCACAGCACCGCCCTAGCAATGCAACCACAGTGCAGCTACCTCAAGTTCAACATCAGGTAGTTGAAATGGATTTTATAATCAGGAACAAAAAAATGTCAATGTCAAGTATCATTATAGAGGAAATTACCGATTTACCCTTTTGATAATTTGGTGATGCTATAACTTTTGAGATAATTATGAAGAAGTTAAACTTTGGGGTGATAATTTTATACTCCCTATACACTTTAAGAATCTCATTTTAGTTTTTGTTAAACTATCAATGGTGTCAAATGATGCCTTAGAACTTGAATCCACGGGCAGAGTCAAAGGCTTGAACCTTTATTTTGGAAGTGATATATGGAAATGAACTGTTAGGCCACCTTAGCACTCATTGTAGCTACTGGGTATGTGATGTTTGTCCTGAGCATGTATTTGTTGTTAAAAAAAAATCATGTTTTCTTACTGAACAAAACTTGAGTATTTATGTGAGAGGAAAACATGAGCGAATTGAGTTGACTCTCAGAGGCTATACCATACATCAGTAGTGGACATGACGGCAAGGTGCTAAGTCTACCAGCATTTGTTTCTTAATTCTTCTTGTACAGATCAGCTAGGTTTTACAGACCAGCTGAACATCTAGCGAATGGTTATGTAACAGCCTCACACTGTTGATTATTAGAATGAAATAAATTCTGCAGGAACATACTAAAATACCAGTTGTAAAATAGAGTGTAAGAAGGTAAGTGAATCTCCTGTGACTGGAGAAAGATGGCTTGAGCCAGGGCAGACATGGCAGAGCCACGGACACAGCTTCAGAAAGGACTGCCAGCTCGATCCACCTCATGGGTGCTCTTTTGCATGGATGATGTCCCCAAGGTCCAGGTCACCATGTGAGAAAGTGAGCCAGATCAGAAACTTCTGAGAAAGGACTTTCCCAAAGTGGTGAGTCTCCAGAAAGATCCCTAGGCTCCATGTCCGGAGTCTAAGCATGCTGGCTTTTCTGTTGGAGTTTACAAGAAAAGCAAACGAATGGTGATATTTGTATTGTCACCAGAAATGAAAGGACCATGGCACACAGGACTTGGGAAGCATCCAGTTGCAGGCCCTGCAGCCCACGTGGGAAGCTGCAGAGTGGAGTCCAGCCCCTCAGAGAGGCTGTGCTCCAGGCTTCCTCATTCATGAAGGTGCTGAGCCATTGCTGGCTATCCTGATGTGTCCAGCATTTCACGTTAGCGTTCTTTTTGCTCAAAGAAAGGAAGGAACTCACGTAATTGGTAGATTCTCATTTAGACTGCATCTATTAACTCCCAGTTAATGTAGCATGTGATGGTGTTTTAAAGTGTGTTCCCGTGTGTCAATTTTGTAAAAGTTTGTTGCATTTTTATTTCAAAACATAAAATTCAGATTTAAAATTAAAAAAATTTACATGAGATTAACTATAAAGGTTTATGATTACATGTACTTCTGGAAGAAAATACAGTCAGATTAACATGAGTTTGGCTTCTGACTGCTGAAAAGCCCTTTCTGCGAGAGGCCAATTGTCAATACCTGTATTTCTTTACAAACAAAGCTGGTGGTTTGGTTATGCAGGGCATGAATCATTATTAGCATGGTAATTTACAGACACCTTCTTCAAACTCTTAAACAGTGATTTTCAATCTTCAAAATGCTACTAACATTTACTATAGATTTTCATGTTGCTGTGACCCAACTATAAAATTATTTTTATTACTTCTTCAGAATTATAATTTTTCTACATTTATAAATAGCAACATATGTAACTAATAAGCAGGATATCTGATATGCCAAAATTTATTAAAAAGTCCATCAAACCTTGAA
>NW_026068599.1:0-6882 GCF_014885135.2 Alexandromys fortis
GACAGTTTCTTTATTAACCAAAAGTATTCACAGCATACAGAGAGGAATCCCCCATCCCCTCTCATTTCCTGTTTAATTAAAAAGAAGGTTTTAACATTAACATAGTAAAATTACATAAAACAAAACAGGTATCAAGTAAGAATTACAGTTACAACATTTACGTCTATTTTATCTTTTATCATAACTAAGAAAATCTATAATTATAGCATTTGTTTTTCAATTGCATCAAATTTACACCAATGTGAGGACACCCTAGTTTGTCTGACATTTTTAAAGAATATGTTGCTCTTCAAAAATTTTTTCTATGCTAAGAAGTTTTACATCTGCAAGGAGAAGTTATGTAACAGCTTGTGTTGGGGCACAGTGACTGTTTGACTCTTGTCAGATGAATCTGAGAGGGAAATAATTTGGGGATACTACAGGGTATTAAATACCAGATTTCACTAGTTTATATGGAATACTAGAAAAAGAAAGTCATTAGAAATGTAGTGGTTCTCAACCTTCCTAATGCTGAGACCCTTTAATACAGTTCCTCATGTTGTGGTCATCCCCAACCATGAAGTTACTTTAGTTGCTATTTTATAATCATAATTTTGCTACTGATATAAATCTTAATGTACATATTTGATATGCGGCATATCTGATAAGCAACCCCTGTGGAAGGGTCATTTGACTCTCAAAGGGGTTGTGACCCACAGTTTGAGAACCATTGATTTAGACATAGGAATGTGTCATCATTTGAATGGGTTGGTTCAGTAGTGTAAAGGTCTTGCTGCCAAGTCAAGTGATCTGAATTCTATCCTTGAGACCTACATGGTGCAAATATAAACTGACTTCAGGAAGTTTTATCTGACTTCCACATCATGGCATGAATGCAAAGACACACACACACGCACACACACACATACACACACACAAACACACACATGCACACCACACAAGACATACACACTGATGCAGACACACACAGACACACTATACTCACACACATGCACACACAAAAATGAATAAATGCAATTAAAATAAAACAACATGGTCATCCTGTGATGTCCTGTGTTGGGGCTCATGATCTGACCCAGTGGCTCCAGAGAACAGGAAGCATTAGAGAGGTTTGAAATAGTTGAGGCTGGGCTCATAAAGCACATGAGTGGTAAATTAAACAGGCTGTTTTAAATCATTCTAAGGTGGAATGTTATAAATGGTGAAATTATCTCCATTGTTACCTTCTTTTGAAATTATTTTTATGTTTTATTTGTTTGAGACAGTGTCTCTTGTATCTCAGACTAGCTTTGAACTTGCTATGCAGCTATGTAGCTGAGGAGGCACTTGAACTTCTGCTTACACTTAGTCTCAGGTAGGGTTTCTCTTGCTGTGAAGGGACACCATGACCATAGCAGTTCTTATAAAGGAAACACATTTAATTGGGATGGCTCACATTTTCAAAGGTTTAGTCCATAATCATCATGGTGTAACATGGTGGCATGTAGGTAGACATTGTGCTGGAAAAGAAGCTGAGAGTCCTAAATCTTGACCTGAAGGCAACAGGAAGTGGTCTGAACTAGGCATAGCTTGAGCATAGAAGAACTCAAAATCCACCCCCACAGTGACACACTTCCTCCAACAAGGCCATATTTACTGAAACAAAGCTACATCTCCTAATAGTGTCTCTCCTGTAGTTTTACACTAGATCTCAATTGTTTGATTTTACCAATGAAGACTGGGAGTCAGATGCTTGGGTGAAAGTACCCAGTTTATCTTCCTCCTTTGCCAACATCCCAGAAAAAGCTTTCTCCTATGCTGTCTCAAATAAACTCCTCCAACCAACATACCTCACTTCTACTTCTTGTGTCTGTCGTCTGTCTATCTGTCTGTCTTTGTTCTCCTCACTTCTTCTTACTCTCCATGGTTATTTCCTGTCAACTAGTTGCTTGCTCCACCATTGGATCTAAGGTTGATTTTTTTTTTAATTTTTGTTTCTCAAGACAGAGTTTCTCTGTTTAGCTTCTGGAGTCTATCCTGTATCTCATGCTATAATTCCAGATTGGCCTGTAACTCACAGAGATTCACTTGCCTCTGCCTCTCGAGTGCTGGGATTAAAGTTATGCACTACTACTGCCTGTCTCTAAAATTGATTCTATTTAATCCTCTTTATAATAACCAGGCAGAAATCTCTTGGATTAAAGGTGTATGCTAGTGCTGAATCACACCACAGTGAGATGCAGGGTTTTCCAGTATACAATGCAATCTTGGAGTCACAGTGTGATCGAGTATCCTGCAGCACACTCCCCATCAGACNAGGCCAAACTGCTTAGCCTTTGGGCCCCAGGGATCCACCTGTCCCCACTCCTAGTGCTGGGATTACAGGAACATATCACTGTATCCTATTTTTGTATGGGTTTTAGGCACTCTAACACAAGGTTCTCACACTTAGAAGGCAAGTGCTTTACCAAATGAGCCATCCTTTTGGCTCCAGAACAAGTAACTTAGTCAAGACTAGTTCAGCTCCCTGTATGTAGTAAAGCTAAAAAAAATGAATTTAAGAAATAGTGTTTGTTTATTTGTTTTGTTTTTGATTTGACAGCAGCATTGTGACAGATAGGCTGGTGCACCTCCACAGTAACCACAAGGGTTGCCTTCAGAGGGTTCAAACTCAGCGAGGCCTTCCAGGAAAGGCCGGCATTTTCCACAGCCTCTCAAGTCAGCAGCTGAGGCATCTTTAGTGCTCCCCTTCACCTTGGCCTGGAAGCCTCCCACTTTCCTCTGATTGAGTCTCCTTGTGGTCAGCGTTTCCAGACATAAAGAGCTTCTGCACAAAGTCTAGCATCCCTTCCTTGTAATAACTCACCACATTAGTAGTAAGAGGCACTTAATTCATATAGTAATTGCCAACCATAGGAAACTTGCATTTAGCAGTAACTCATAGTGAAATGTAAGGTTTTCTTGTAAAGCTCTAGGATGAGGACTCTCTCACCTCTGCCATTTTTGGGGGGCAGACAAGATAAAGGTGCTTACCATCAATCCTGGTAACATGAGTTTGACCCCAGGAACTCACACAATGGAAGATGAACACTGACTTCCCCAAGTTATCCTCTGACCTTCACATATACACCATTGCACATTTGTACAAACACAATAAACAACAAATATATAATAAAGAAGATTGTTGTCATTGCTCTATATCAAAAAACCAATTAGATCAGACATTTTGAACCTCTTGTCAAGATTTGGGCCCCCTGGCCTCATTCACTAGCACGTTCTCCAGTTATGACAACCTAGAGTACTTCCACACATTACCAAACAACCTGTTTCACATTTGAAAGCCACTTTCTTAGACTCTCCTAAACACTTGTACTTTTTCTTATCATTCTTTCCTGTGTCTCCAGATCTTTATTCAGATTTTCCTTTTCATTTAAAAAAAATGTCTTACAGTAATTCATTCTGTACAGTTCTGTTGCAGATCAACTCTCTTTTTTCACCTGAAAATGCTTTCATACTTTAATTCTCAAAGTACATGTTTGTTGGGTAGATTCTAATTTGTTTGAGACGGAGTTTCTGCCAGGTGGTGGTGACGTATACCTTTAATCCCAGCACTTGGGAGGTAGAGGCAGGTGGATCTTTGTGAGTTTGAGGCCAGCCTGGTCTACAAGAGCTAGTGCCAGGACAGGCTCCAGAGCTACAGAGAAACCCTGTCTCAAAAACAAACAAATAAGAGACGGGGTTTCTCTGTAGCTTTGGAGCTTGTCTGGAACTCGCTCTATGTAGACCAGGCTGGCCTTGAGCTCACAGAGCTCCTCCAGCCTCTGCTTCCCCCGTGCTGGGATTAAAGGTGTATGCTACCACACCTTGAACTCACAGAGATCTGTCTGTCTCTGCCTCCCAGGCTTGGGATTAAAGGCATGTGCTACCACACCTTGAAGTCACAGAGGTCAATCTAACTCTGCCCCTTGAACTCTCAGAGGTTAATTTACCTCTGCCTCCCAAGTGTTGGGATTAAAGTTGTGTACCACCACACCCAACTACTCTCCTTTTTTCTTTTTTACTTTTAAGAACTCTAAACATTTTCTTTTCTCTCCCAAGCCAGCATATATTTTTTAACACACTGTAAACCATTTAGAGGTTTTCTTCATCTTTACTGTATATGTCTCTCTTTTTCTAACCACATGAGCCTTTAATTAACTAAGCAATATGGGTAGGATTGAAGCTGTGCCTTTGACGGCTATATCACAGCTTTCTGTGATTCCAGCCTTGTGGCTGAGGTACTGGCCAGAGCCACGTTCATTGCCCCAACACTACAGTGTTTCAAGGTCCCTGCCAGCAAGCAAGCTGCAGCATTCTGCTCACAGACCACCTGCCTGAAAGAGTCAGAGTTTGCCCTGGCAGGATGGGCCAGAATGCCAGCATTTTAAAACAGCACAACTTTTTCCTGCTTCGGCTGAAAACTAACAAGCATGCAGTCAGCTTTTATCAACACCATTTAAGTGTTTTGTAGCAGGACCTCTTAAGAGCTGCAGGGTTTTGCAGCTCAACCTGAGTCAGGAAGCCTGTCTTAGATTAGAGCACTTGCCTGCCTCTGGCAAGTACAGCAGACCCGAGAAATTGCTGCTACCAAGAAGCCATGCTTTACTCTATTATTTCCCAAGCTTTCTCAGGCTATCTCTAGATTCAGTTATCCACGTCCGGCTGCCATTTATAGTAATAGGCAAGAACATGAGACTCTTAATCTCAGGGTCGTGGGTTTGAGCCCCACATTGGGTACCATTTGTAGAAGGAGCTGCGGGCAGGCCTGCTTTTCATCCTGCCCGGCTCCTGCATGGTTAGCTTTACACCCGAAATAACAACACACAAATTGTATTCACTTAGACACTGCCTGGCCCATTAGTTCTAGCCCCTAATTGGCTAATTCCCACATCTTGATTAAGCCATTTCTAATAATTTATGTAGCACCATGCAGTGGTGGCTTACCACGAAAGATTCAGCATGTCTGACCTGGCAGCAGGCTCCATGGCGTCTGACTAACTCTGCTTCTTTCTCCGAACATTCTGTTCTGTCTATTACACCCACCTAAAGGCTGGCCTATCAAATTGCCAAGATAGTTTCTTTATTAACCAATAAAATCAACACAAAACAGAAGACCCTCCCACATCATAAGACTGGTCAGGGAAGTTCAGTATGAGGAACAGGTTACCAAAAGCCAGGCAAAACATTAGAGACAGTCCCTGCTTCCACTGCTAGGATTCCAATACGTAGACCAATTTATACAACAGCCACAAATATGTGGAGGGCCTAGCCTCTGTCACACACATGCAGGCCCCCTAGCTATAGATCCATACTCGATGAGCTTCTATGAGCCCTGGTTAGTTCTTGCTGTGTGTTCCCTTGTCATGTCCTTGATCTCCTTGACTTGTATAATTCTTCCTCCTCTGCAGTAGTATTGCCTAAGCACCATTCGATGCGTGGCATTGGGTCTCTGCATCTGTTTCCATCAATTACTGGATGAAGACTCTCTGAAGACAATTGGGTAGGTCATCATTCTATGAGTACAGCAGAATATCATTAGGCATCTTTATATTGACTTTTTCTCTTCAGTTGTGTTTGGTTCTCTCCTAGGTCTTTGGGCCATCCATTCTCTGGGTCCTTGGCACTTCAGGCAGTGTCAGGAGTGGGTTCATCCTTGTGATACGGGTCTGAGGCTGGACCAGATATTAGTTGGCTGCTTCTGCAATCCCCTCCTCCCTGCCCCACACATCCCATAGGCAGGGCAGACTGTAGATCAAAGTTTGTGTGACTGGCCGTGGTCCCAATCCCTCCATTAGAAGTCCTACCTGGTCACAGGAGATGGCCAGTTCAGGCTCCACATTCACCATTGCTAGGAGGCTTACCTGGGGTCATCTTTGTAGATTCCTGGGAGTTTCTCTTCCTGTAGGTTTCTACCTGACCCTGAAATGTCCCTCTGTGGTGATATTTTGTTTGTGCTCGAACAAATAAAGCTTGCCTGAAGATCAGAGGGCAGAGCTAACCATAGTGAACCATAAAGGTCAGGAAGTGGTGGCAAGTAACTTTGTTTCCGCTCAGGAGAGGTGGAGACAGGAAGTGATATGACTGGGAAGAGAGAGGAATATAAGGCAGGAGGAGACAGGAGCTCAGCCCTTTTTGGTCTAAGGATTTCATAGAGGTAAGAACCCTCTTGGCTGGCTGCTCTGCTTCTCTGATCTTTCAGCTCTCACCCCCTAATATCTGACTCTGGGTTTTTATTATTAAGACCAATTAGAATTTGTACTACATCCCTCCACCTACCAGTCATCTCTCAGTACTCTCCCCTTCATCCGCCCACCAAACCGATCCTGCATGTTCTCATCTCTACCTGCCCCCAGCCCACCCATGAGATTTCTTCTATTTCTCCTGCCCAGAGAATTTCATGCATTCCCCTTGGACCTCCCTTATTAAATAGCCTCTCTGGGTCTGTGGATTGTTGCACAGATATCCTTACTTTACAGAGAATATTCACTTATAAGTGAGTACATACCATGTTTGTCTTTCTGGGTCTGGGATACCTCATGCAGGATGATTATTGTTCTGGTTCCAACCATTGATCTTTAAATTTCCTGATGTCATTTTTTTTTAAAAAGATTTAGTTATTTATTTATTATGTATACAGTATTCTGCCTACATATATCCTATAGGCCAGTAGAGGGCATCGGATCTCATTACAGATGGTTGTGAGCCACCGTGTGGTTTCTGGGAATTAAGCACAAGACCTCTGGAAGAGCAGTCAGTGCCCTTAACCTCTGAGCCACCTCTCCAGCTCTGATGTCATTGTTTTTAACAACTGAGTAATACTCTATTTTGTTTTTTTTTTTTTAAATTATTTATTTATTTATTATG
>NW_026068599.1:11112-13531 GCF_014885135.2 Alexandromys fortis
TTTAATAAATAAATAAATAAATAAATAAAAGAAAAAAACATGAAAATTTGGTATTTGTTAATAAGCCTTCATAAAGCCTCAATAAATTAACAACAATAACAAAAATGAAGTTGGACCACAGAGACTAAATGTGTAGCAAAGAGGGTGCTCGTTTGTTCCCGGCTGCTTCTCCCTGAAATAATCACACAGAAACTGTATTAATCAAATCACTGCTTGGCCCATTAGCTCTAGCTTCTTCTTGGCTAACTCTTATATAATTTAACCCATTTCTATTAAACTGTGTATTGTCACGTGGCTGTGCCTTACTGGTCAAAGTTTTATCTGGCTCCAGCTACATGGCTTCTCTTTCACTCTGCCCTCTTTTCTCCCAAGTAATCGGTTCTGTCCCCCTCGCCTAGCTCTGTTCTACCCTATCAGGCCAAGCCAGCTGTCTTTATTCATTTATGGTAATCACAGCATACAGAGGGGAATCCCACATCAGAAACGTATGATTTTTCTATCAGATTTCAAATGTAGCATATATCATCACTCAAGCATGACATTCCAGCTACCTGTTATTTTATCCATAATTTAACAAAAATGCAAACAGGTCAGAGGTCATTGTCAGGTACAATTATATTGTGTAAATGCTGATGAGCACATAACTCCAGTCCTCAGGGAAACATTAGATATTTGCTCTTTACTACATTGCATATGCTGTATGAGATTTAATGTCAATGAACATGTAGATAGTTTAGGTAGAAAAAAAATGACAAAGAAGCTGGGGGAGATGTTGGCTCAGTGGTTAAGATAACTTGGGTTCAGTTTACAGCACCCACATAGCTGCAAACAACCATCTGTAATTCCAGTTCAAGGGGATTTGGCCTCTCAGGCACTGCACACATGGTTGCAGATATACATGCAAGCAAAACATCTGGACATAAAATGAAAGAAATGGCCAAGCAGTGGTAGCACATGTCTTTAATCTCAGTATTTGGGAGGCAGGCACAGAGGCAGACAGATCTCTGAGTTTGAAGCCAGCCTGGTCTACAGAGTGAATTCTGGGACTGTCAGGACTACACAGAGAAACACTGCCTTGAACAAACAAATACACAAATCAACAAATAAATAAGTAAATGGAATGACTTGGGGGTCACAAAGGGAGTGGGTAGGAGGTTGTGATGGGTCTAAATCATCCAAACATATTGTATAAATGTATGAACATTTCAGAAGATGGATAAAAATAGTAGTAAAATGTTGTTCAACTAACCAACAGAAATATGTCATCTTAAAAAATAATGCCACACAAGGATACTGATAAGGGAATAGAATTACATTCTTAAGCAATCCCATGTCTTTTTTACATTCAAATTGTATTATTTATCTTCTTATTAATGTTATATATATATTTTTTTCTTTTGAGATTATAAGGTAATTACATCAATTCACCTTCTCTTTCCTCCCTCTTTATCCTTCCATGTGTCCTCTCTCTTTCTCTCATTCAAATTCATTGCCTTTTTTTCTTAATTGCTGTCATGTACATTCATATAATGTATTTATTGTGGTCTGGGACCATCCTGGACCATAAATTATGTCTCTGGACCAGCTTGGAGGCATGAAAATATAGACACAACTACATCATTTTATTGGGAGGAGTTTTCAGGGGTCCCTCATGAAATCCTGAGTTCACATCCTGAAAATTCACCCGTGTTTATTCTCC
Organism: Alexandromys fortis; assembly: GCF_014885135.2. NCBI lineage: Eukaryota > Metazoa > Chordata > Mammalia > Rodentia > Cricetidae > Alexandromys > Alexandromys fortis. Next base: position 12,812 of record NW_026068599.1, read on the forward strand.
ACGGTATAAAAGCAAATTTGGTTTGCTTTTATACCAAAACTGTAAACTGAGGAAAAAGTTCATTCGCATTCTGTTTCCTAGGTAGCCAAGGATCACCCCTTTCCAGGTGATCTCCCAAAATTACAAAGAAGGAGCAGAGCAACATTAGCATATCCTGGTAATGTTTAGGATGGTGGCAAGGTGACCACCTCCTGTGTGGCCAGGTGCAAACTGTGGCCTAAAAATTTGGCCACCATACCGTATAAAAATATGGGCCTGTATAAGATAAGTACATAAATACGACCTGCTCGGTCTATATAATATTAGTTGCATGTATGTTTTCAGGACTGACCATTTGGTGTTGGACAACCAATTGCTGTGCTCTTCACTGGGAAGACTATTCTTTCCATTCTCAGCATTCCTTGCATTTCCATGTTTTTAATTATAGAAAATTTAAATTTGGGTACAGTTTAAAGACTCGGATAAATTCAGACCCCTCTAGCAGAAAGAGTAGAGCCAAAAAAACTAGCAGGGAGAGAACAACCAAAAATGTAGGTTAGCCGGTTCAGTGATTCTGTTCCAGGAACTAGCTGAATATAGATTATAATCTTGAGAAACAGGGAGTTACCCTCTTGTTATTATCATTGGTTTTTGAAAATTTTTAATGACACCCCCTACTCCTTTTGGGTTATTTTGTTATGGTTTCTTCCCTTAAATACCCCTTCTTCCAAATATTCCCGT
>NW_026068599.1:16388-18744 GCF_014885135.2 Alexandromys fortis
ATTTCAGAAGATGGATAAAAATAGTAGTAAAATGTTGTTCAACTAACCAACAGAAATATGTCATCTTAAAAAATAATGCCACACAAGGATACTGATAAGGGAATAGAATTACATTCTTAAGCAATCCCATGTCTTTTTTACATTCAAATTGTATTATTTATCTTCTTATTAATGTTATATATATATTTTTTTCTTTTGAGATTATAAGGTAATTACATCAATTCACCTTCTCTTTCCTCCCTCTTTATCCTTCCATGTGTCCTCTCTCTTTCTCTCATTCAAATTCATTGCCTTTTTTTTCTTAATTGCTGTCATGTACATTCATATAATGTATTTATTGTGGTCTGGGACCATCCTGGACCATAAATTATGTCTCTGGACCAGCTTGGAGGCATGAAAATATAGACACAACTACATCATTTTATTGGGAGGAGTTTTCAGGGGTCCCTCATGAAATCCTGAGTTCACATCCTGAAAATTCACCCGTGTTTATTCTCCACGGTATAAAAGCAAATTTGGTTTGCTTTTATACCAAAACTGTAAACTGAGGAAAAAGTTCATTCGCATTCTGTTTCCTAGGTAGCCAAGGATCACCCCTTTCCAGGTGATCTCCCAAAATTACAAAGAAGGAGCAGAGCAACATTAGCATATCCTGGTAATGTTTAGGATGGTGGCAAGGTGACCACCTCCTGTGTGGCCAGGTGCAAACTGTGGCCTAAAAATTTGGCCACCATACCGTATAAAAATATGGGCCTGTATAAGATAAGTACATAAATACGACCTGCTCGGTCTATATAATATTAGTTGCATGTATGTTTTCAGGACTGACCATTTGGTGTTGGACAACCAATTGCTGTGCTCTTCACTGGGAAGACTATTCTTTCCATTCTCAGCATTCCTTGCATTTCCATGTTTTTAATTATAGAAAATTTAAATTTGGGTACAGTTTAAAGACTCGGATAAATTCAGACCCCTCTAGCAGAAAGAGTAGAGCCAAAAAAACTAGCAGGGAGAGAACAACCAAAAATGTAGGTTAGCCGGTTCAGTGATTCTGTTCCAGGAACTAGCTGAATATAGATTATAATCTTGAGAAACAGGGAGTTACCCTCTTGTTATTATCATTGGTTTTTGAAAATTTTTAATGACACCCCCTACTCCTTTTGGGTTATTTTGTTATGGTTTCTTCCCTTAAATACCCCTTCTTCCAAATATTCCCGTCGAATTCTACCCCTGTGTGGCAAATGAGTTTTGGCCCCAGTGCACTGGTTCCTGTCCTGTCAATAAACCTTGTGTGATTGCAGCAAGGAAGGTCTCTCATGAGTTCCTAGGGGTGGGGTCGTGTTATCCTGAGACTTGATTGAGAGTCACCCTGCTCCAGGGGTCTTTCACTGTTAGGATTCAGGCATCTGTAGTAGCCTACCCTAGGGTTCCTGAAGGAAACGTCCTCAGCTGCAGCTACTAGAGCACCCCTGTGTGCATTTGCTATGTTCCCTCTTAAACGGTGGGTCTTTCCCACTTCCTGTCTGTTTCTCTTTTACTCCCTCTCTCTCTTCTGCTACTTTTGACCCGAGACCAGTCTTTGAACCCTCCTCTGTCACTTTTTCTGCCCCTTCTCTCTCCTTTTCCAATAAACCTTCAATGAAAGCCCTGCTGTATGGCATTTTAAAAAATTTAACAGGTACAGAAATACTATGACATGTAACTCTATACAGAATGTCAGACTAGAAAATTACAAAGCAAAAGCATGCAGTGGGATATTTCAAGAAGTCTTACAATACTTGACACGACAAACAGACATGAGAGAAATAGCATTTAAGTTCTCTGAGTGAGACCCTTTATATAACACACACACACACACACACACACACACACACACACACACATAGGACAGGGTCTCCCCAAGTATCCCTGGCTGTCCAGCCTATGTAGGTCGGACTGGTCTCATACTGGCTGCCTTTGCCTCCTGAGTGCTGTGGTTAAAGGCATGTTCCAGTATCCCTGGTCTTGAGACCATTCATATCTTTAAGATAGGTAACTCTCATAGCACAATCACCACAAATACAGATCTGTCTCTATCAGACACAGAGGATGCAGGTGATAAACATCACTGAAAGTCATAGCTCACTTTGGGGAAAAATTTCCCTTTTCTGTAGTAATTATGAATTTTAGAGAAATTACACAAGTATTTCTCAGTACATTGAAAACAGAAATCACATATTAGTAATTATGTAATGAATAACCTTATCATGAAAATGAATTACAGGGCTCAGGAAATGCCTCTGATTCAGTTTCAGGGATCTGACACCTTCACACAGATGTATGCGCAGGCAAAACATGAATACACATGAAATAAAAG
>NW_026068599.1:24304-27268 GCF_014885135.2 Alexandromys fortis
CCATGTTCACCTCTTTGGGTCTGGGTTACCTCACTCAGGATAGTGTTTTCTATTTCCATTCATTTGCATGCAAAATTCAAGATGTCATTGTTTTTTACTGCTGAGTAGTACTCTAATATGTATTTATTCCACATTTTCTTCATCCATTCTTCCATTGAAAAGCATCTACGTTGTTTCCAGGTTCTGGCTATTACAAATAATGCTGCTATGAACATAGTTGAGCAAATGCTTTTGTAATATGATAGGGCATCTATTGGGAATATTCCCAAGAGTGGTATTGCTGGGTCCAGGGGTAGGTTGATCCCGAATTTCCTGAGAAACCGCCACACTGCTTTCCAAAGTGGCTGCACATGTTTGCATTCCGACCAGCAATGGATGAGTGTACCCCTTCCTCCACAACCTCTCCAGCAAAGGCCATCATTGGTGTTTTTGATTTTAGCTATTCTGACAGGTGTAAGATGGTATCTCAAAGTTGTTTTAATTTGCATTTCCCTGATCACTAAGGAGGCTGAGCATGACCTTAAGTGTTTTTTGGCTATTTGAACTTCTGTTGAAAATTCTCTGTTCAGCTCAGTGCCCCATTTTAATTTGGGTTGATTAGCCTTTTAGAGTCTAGTTTCTTGAGTTCTTTATATATTTTGGAGATCAGACCTTTGTCAGTTGCGGTGTTGGTGTTTGCGTTTGTGTTTTTTTCTTCCTTGCCTCCATTTCAGTTTTCAAGTCTTGAACTGTTTCCATTATCTGTTTGATTGTTTTTCCTCAGTTTCCCAGGGTATCATTCACTGATTTATTCAATTCTTCAAACTTTCTGTTATACTTCTCTTCCATTGTATAAGGGCATTTTTTACATGCTGTTTAAGGGCGTCAATCACTTTCATAAAGTCAATTTCTTCTTCTTCTTCTTGATTAAGGTGTTCATGTCCTCCTGTTGTGAGGTCACTGGGTTCTGATGGTTTCATGTTGCTTTTCAGATTGTTGGGTGAATTCTTGCATTGGCGCCTGCCTATCTCTTCCTTGAATGCTCCCCTATGGATCTTCTTTTACAGGATCAGGTCTCCTTGCCTACTGATGTACCTTCCCAGTGATGGAACTCTCCAGTGATGCCTTTCCTAGTCCTCCAGTGATGTCTCTTTTGTTGCCTAGATCAGATCTCCGTGCTGGTTGGGTAGCTTGTAAACAAAGTGCCTACCTTGCTTGTTGTAGATAGGCTATTGAAAGAAAGGAGCTCCCGCCTGCCTGGTTGCCCTCAGGATTCAGCCCAGTGCCCAGACAGGCTGATCTGGGTGATGTTATGTGCCCAAAGAGGGAAGGGAGGCAGAAGGGGAGAGGTTTCTGGATGCAAGCTACGCGGGATAGGAAGAGAGAGGCAGTATGCAAGGAGTATAGGCCCTGCAGGAAGCCCAGGAAGTATAGAGGGGGATGTGGAACTTCTGAGTTTTGTGTCCTGGGCTGCTGCTGAGGGCCAGAAACTCACCCCAATGATGGCTCTCTTCTAGATCAAGAAGCTTATTGGGGAAGGTATAGTGTTTTTATTTTCCATCCTCAGAGATAAATCTGAGGGGCATCCTCCAAAAGATAAAGAGGTGGGAGGGTGAATTGAAGGCCTCAAAAAGTAACTGAAACTCTTAAAGCAAGAAGGCACGGAAGTTACAAGGAAGACAGTCGAAGATTTTGTACAGGAGGGGGTTTAAATATTCCAGACTTAAAACAAACCAAGTCAGATTAAAATGAGTATGTGTGTGTTCATGATGTGGGAGTGTCATATATCAATCTGTTGATTTCATTGGTTAAGTAATAAAGAAACTGCTTGGCCTCATAGTTTAAAACATAGGTGGGAAAAGCAAACAGAAAAGAATGCTGGGAGGAAGAGGAAGTGAGCTCAGAGACACCATGTTCCCCTCTCCTGGGCAGATGCTATGCAGCCAGCCGCCAGGTCAGACATGCTGAATCTTTCCCGGTAAGCGCACCTTGGGGTCCTACACACATTATTAGATATGGGCTAGTCCAGGTGCAAGAGTTAGCTGAGACGAGGTTAAATATAATGGGCCCAGCAGTGTTTAAAAGTATACAGTGTCCATGTAATTATTTCGGGGCATAAGCAACAGGCAGCCGGGGTGCTGGGGACGCAGCCCCGCTGCTCCTATCACTACATCTTCATCCCCAGAGATGCTCTGAGGAATGCCCTCTGGAAGACTGGCCAGTAGGGAAGAAATAAAAAGGAGGCAGGAAGGTGAATTGAGGGCCTCAGAAGATAGAATGTGTAGAGATATATGTTATTAAGTTGATGGTGTTATCTTTTGTGTTCTGGACTGGAGAAAGACATTTGATCTGTGAACTGATATGAAAGGTATTTTGACTTTAAAATACAGGCCTAAGTATTTGATGCTTTGAAAAAAGATTCTGCTTTTGTCTCCACAAAGGATGAGAACCTGTGGATTCATTGCAAATTTATCACTGAGACCCCTGAAATGTTGATGTAAAATATTCCCAAGAATGCAGCGACCCCGCTCAGCAGGAAGTAGCCAGACAGGTTGACTATGCCCAAATTCCCTAAAAGATTGTTAAAGTGGGGCCCCTTCAATGGTTCCGGAGCAGGAGCAGCGAGCCTGCTTCCCTGAGTTCTGCTCCACTTCATGCAGCAGTTTGCATCCAGAGTTTGACTACAGCTGGGGCCAGAAGGCAGCTGGAGCAGAGATTTGCCACCACAGCTACTGCTGCCGGACTTGCTCTATCACCGGCTGTGCAGATGGCTGAGACTGTCAACCAGCTTGCTGAAAAGAGTCAGCAATGCTTTGAACAAATTCAATTGGGAATATTAACCTGGAACCAACAAGTAGCTCTGGTTCAGGAGCCAGTGGACTATCTTTGGACTTTTCAACACTTCATCATGTTATGTGAGTTACTCATGGCACTGTATTGCATGCTTCTGCTACTGTTATGGAACTCTACCATCATATGAGAGGG
>NW_026068600.1:0-10791 GCF_014885135.2 Alexandromys fortis
TTTTTTTTTTTTTTGGTTTTTCGAGACAGGGATTCTCTATAGCTTTGACTATTCTGGAACTCACACTCTGTAGACCAGGCTGGCCTAGAACTCACAGAGAGCCTCCCTCCTGCCTCTGCCTTCCGTATGCTGGGATTTTACTACCACCACTCGGCTCAAAGACTGTATCAGTAAATTATAACTGATGGTTTGAATAAGAATGGTCCCTACGTGCTCCTGTGTTTCAAAGTTTGGTCTCCAAACTGTTTGGGAAAGAGTAGGAGGTATGGCTTTGTTCAAGGGAGTTTGTCACTGGGTTTGGGTTTTAGGGTTTGAAAAGCCCAGGACATTCAGCTTGGCTCTCTCTGTGCCTTGTACTTGTGGATCAAGTGTGAGCTCTCAGTTACTCTCCAGCAGCAACCCTTGCCTGCTGCATGCTGGCTACCATGGTGGTCATGGACTTTACGACCCTCTGAAAACATAGCCCTCAACTAAATGCTTTGCCTTGGTCATAGTGACTCTTCACAGCAGAAGAGGAGTAACTAAGGCAATAAGGACATGTTATTTCTTTTAAAAATAAATGAAATCATATGCAGAAATGGTTGATTCTATTAATGCTTACTACCTGATAAGGTAGTAAGTACCCGTGGCATCTACGTAACGCCTTGCACATGGTAAAGAACCATTTGCAGCAAGGGTAACTGATTCTTTTTACGGCTCTCAGCAATATCCAAAGTCAAACTGTTTTATTGGAATTATAATTATAAAATGCTTCAATTTCTCTAATTCTTGTAAAGAAAGTATTCATTGGGGAAAATAACCCCAATAATCATTTTCCTAGCAACTTACTCCATAATTACCAGGTTCTATACTGAAATATTAGCTGCCCGTATCCCAAAGCACTAAGGGATTATGGATACGTACATACAAACACACATGCATAACAGAATGATGCTCCCAGGAAGCAGGTATATGAAGGAGGGAAACAGAGCATAGACTGCTTCAGAAAGAGCCAAAGATGACTTCTACTTGGGAAGGAAGATGTGTTGGGAAAGGCAGGAGGTAGACCAGATATTGAGTGTATATAGACAGGGAAAACTGTCAGTGAGATATAAAAACATGTAGATTTACAATCAGACCATATATGGAATATGAATAGAATTTAAAGTCTTTTACTTAAGGGTTTTTTGTTTTGTTTTGTTTCTTATTTGGCTGGGAGTCAAGCCCAGGACCTGAGACATGCTGACCAAGCACGGCACCATTAAACTTCCCAGTTCAAGGTTTTTGAAACGTTAGGTAAATGTTTTGGATATTCATTTATTTGGAGGCTAAATAAAACTGAAGTAATCAAACAACTACATAGTGTGTTGCAAAATCAGACAATAAATACATAACCCAATCTTCATATTACAATGGCCTAAAACCATGACCATCCTTAGGAAAAACAGCTGTGCCTTCACAAGCGTGAGCTATAACTTCTCTAAAAACAGGACCAGGGACTACATGACCTCAACCTCCCTTGCCACTCAACCCTGCCTTCCTCTACTCTAACCCAAGCTCACTAGCCAATAAACAATAGCAACCCAAGTAACTCACCTTGACCAGAAGCCAAAGGATTTAAAGGCCTTTGAATTGTCTGCGGTCTGCAAACAAAAGAATTGTACTGTATGAACACCAGCGTTACCAACAATATTATAATTATATCTGATTTAGAAAGTGAAACGTTTTATCATGCAGAAGTTTTATCCCTGAGAGAATCACACATGTGCATGCACACAGAATTGCACGCGCTTAAACACTCAAATGCACACACAGGTTTTTACCAAAAATTAGCTAGTACATTCTTTAGAGCCTTCAAGTTTCCAAGTGAAGAACCTTAAGCATTTCTCACTCACCCAGCGATCAATGTCCATTGCACTGGTTAAGAGAACAACGGAAGCCGGGTGGTGGTGGCGCACGCCTTTAATCCCAGCACCCCAGAGGCAGAGGCAGGCGGATCTCTGTGAGTTCGAGACCAGCCTGGTCTACAGAGCTAGTTCCAGGATAGGCTCCAAAACCACAGAGACACCCTGTCTCGAAAAGCCAAAAAAAAAAAAAAAAAGAGAACAAACGGAATGCTTCCCCTAAGCACTGAACACATACCTAGCTTGTCTGACTCTCCATCTGTAAGCAGCTACGACTATAATAAATGGTTACCATAAGAACTAGAGGAGCAATGGCCATGGTATGTTAAACACAGTGATTACACAAACCACCACCTCGGAGCTGTTCGCTGAACTCAGTTTAACTTGGACAGGACAAAATAACTGCAGCCACAGAAAGGTGAGCGGAGAGTAAGGAAAATCCCTTAAACTGCGATTCTAATCTATACCCCACCACTGACTATGGTGATCTTGGCAAATGAATCAAAGCTCTGGTTCTGAATTACTTAATCTACATAAGGAGATCCTATAATCCACTCTAATCCACTCAAGAATGTTTGCTCAGTGGTTCCAATACTAAATAGATCTACTATTATGTAAGTCTTTAAAGACGTATTTGTTGCAGCCAGTGCCCCAGGGGGAACCGGATTAATGACATTTTAATTTCTACGTCCAAATCAATCTTTTAAGGATATGAACCTGATCTGCACAGTCTAGGAAAATAGTACATACTTAAAACAGTTTTCTTCATAGATGACACTCCATATCCTCCAAGCATCCGGCCCCTTGTAGCCTGTGTAGCGCTCAGGGTTAAGGAGTAAATCCACATACTCAGCATCAGGGGACTGTATGTCTGCAAAATAAAATGTATCACTAAATCTTACCTATTTCAGAACAACATTTTAGGATAAAGGAAAATAGGAAGAAACAAACAGCCACATTCACTGTTCGCAATAGTTGCAAAATCCTGATAAGTGGTAAGAAGAGGAATACGTGAGTTTTAGAGTTTAAGAAAACACGTGAGTGGATGCTCACAACTGCACAATGAGTCTGTTTCCATCCCCGCTAGCACGGCAGCTCATCACTGACTGGCGGGGATGAAGAGTCTGTTAGCAGGAGAGCAACTGCTAGCACAGGCGAAACCCTGGCTTTGATCCCTAGCAGGAGAAAAAGAAAAAATGGCTGCGCAGTGGTGGTGCAAGTCTTTAAGCCTTGTGGATCTCTGTGAGTCCAAGACCAGCCTGGTCTACAGAGTGAGTTTCAGGACAGCCAGAGCTACACAAAGAAACCCTATCTCGAAAAAAATAAAAATAAAATGAAAGAAAAAGTAAGACCAGAGATACATATGTCAAAACATCACACATATTCCACTACATAAAAAAAATTTTTTTTGAAAAAATTTAAAGTCCTTTTCCTTTTTAGCGGGGGTGAGTTTCGAGACAAGATCTCTTTACAAAGCCCTAGTGGTTCTGTGATTCAAGAGATGCACCTACTTCTACTCTGCCTCTGCCTCTGTCTGCCATGCTGAAATTAAAGGCATCCACCATCAATGCCCAGCTCTTTTTTTTTTAATATTTATTTATTATTTATACAGTGTTCTGCCTCCATGTGTTCCTGATCTCATTACAGATGGTTGTGAGCCACCATGTGGTTGCTGGGAATTGAACTCAGGACCTTTGGAAGAGCAGGCAGTGCTCTTAACCACTGAGCCATCTCTCCAGCCCAGTGCCCAGCTCTTTTCACTAACTTTTTAAAAGTTCAATAGTTCACTACTTAAGAGTCAGAAAAATTTCAAAATTCAGATTTAATTTTGCTTAGCCAATCCAGAGGTCAACAATTCAAATAGAAAAAGATACTAGAAAAAGAAGAATTAGATATCTTGATCAAACTCCTAATGTGTTCTAAGGTTGCCAGTTTCAGCACCAGCTTCAGACATGATGTCATGGTTCAATATTCTCAGCACCAAAAGCCACAAAGACCATCACCACAGAAAAGGCAAATGACCCAGAAGCATTTACAGAAGATGTTTTCCTCATTCCTACACTTTAGTTTCTTTTGCAAAATGCAAAAGAGAGAACTATAAATTACTTGATGCATAAAACTGCAAAACATTAAAAGGTAAATTTTTTTACAGAAAATTTTAATTTTTTTTTACTGTGGTAAAAATACCTATTATGAAATTAGCCATTTCTACCATATTCAGTGAACCGTGGGTACATTCACACTGCTGTATAATCATTGCCACTTTGTTTCCAAAACTTTTTCACAGCCCTAAACAGAAACTGTGACCATTTAACAATTAACTCTCCATATGCTATCCCAGACTGTCTACTAACCACCAATCCATTTTCTGTTGCTATGACTGCCTTTTCCAGACAATTCACAAGTGAGCCAAATCACACTTGTCTTTGTGTCTGCCACACAGAGCCATTTGCTGGAAGCTCACTCCTTCTTATGGCTCAGTGGTGTGTGTGTGTATCTGTATGACATGTATCTGTATGACACACACACAACACATTTCAACTATGTTTGCATCTGGTGACAGACACAGACTATTTTCACCTGTGCCTCTTCTGAATGAACATTGGTCTACCTTTGCCTGAGTTTTTCTCGGTTCTTCTGAGTTACACACCAGGAATGCCACTGCTAAGCATACGAGTCGATGTTAAGCTTTCTGAGGATGCTTCACACTGTCAGGACTGAGATTTTAAAATTAACTGAAAAGAACTGAGGGGCGGCATCTGGAGCAGCTCTGGTGAATGATTTGCCTAGCACATCCAAAGCCTGAGTTCAATGCTGAATACAACAACTAAAGGAAGGGAAGGAGAGGGGAAGGGAGGGGAGGAGAGGGGAGGGAGAGGGAGGGGAAAGGGGAGGGAAGAAGAAGGAGCAGGCAGGCTGGTTTTCTCTTAAGGCATCACCAGGAACAAACATCATACCGTCAACTTCACAGAAGCTGTCTGAAGAATCATCATGCTTGGTCCACTGAAGAACAGCCTTCTGGGTTTCCTCACTTCAAATAAGGAAAATTGCATTATTCCTTTTTCCAGTCAGCTGTGATGAAGAAAAACAAAATACCTGAAGATCAAATCACCTCAGAGATTCGTCCACCGCGCCAAGCCGCTCAGCTTGCTCACATTCTTCAATGAGGTTAGCTTCTTCAGAGTACTGAACAGGGCAAAGACAAACAGATTGGCCACATTTTAAAACTGCTGCTTTGCTTTTGTTTTTGAGACAGGGTCACATACTTTTAAATTTCCCTTCTTTCTTTAACCTCTCGAATGCTGGACTACAGACATGAGCCACACGACCTTAAATATTGTTCAGGCATTAAAGTCAGTCAAGACTCCTGTTCCATACCACTATCAACCCAGCTTCAAAGCCTGTAAAATGAGCCCTGTCCGTGTAGCCCTGGCTGTCCTGAAACTCGCACTGTAGACCAGGTTGCCTTCAAACTCAGAGACCCACCTGCTTCTGCCTCCCCTGGCATAAAATGAGCTGTTAGATCCAAAGTGGGTGAAAGGCTTCTTGTCTTTAGTTTTTGTCAGAAGCACAATTTACTATTATGTTCAGGAAATAAAGAACATGGCAGTGACAAACAGTGACTAAGATGTGCACCAGGAAGAGTTTCTGAGGTCCATGGAAGGCAAGTCCCAGTGCCCTGACTGTAAGCACCGGCCACCTGACCGTGGTGGCCATCCTAGATGGTGTGTGTCTCAGCTCCTTCCCACACATAACTGGAAGAGCACCTTACAGAGAGTGTGCTAGAGCTGTGGGCATTTAAAACACACGCTTTACCTATTCGGTTTCTTCTTGATGTCTACACATGCACACACACATTTTTTTCTAGTAGGTCCTGTGCATAGCACAGACCAAGCTTGAGTCTTGATAACACCACCACTAGCCGGTAAGACTGGAATCAGGAGGCCACAAATGTTTGCTATACCTACAATAGTCTTGTTAGGATGACCATAAGAATTTCTGTCCATGCTAGGATCCTGAAAGAACTGAAATGACTAAGCTTTTAGGGAACATTAAATAAATGAAGTGCTCAGATTTTTTTTGAAATATTTATTGACTGACAACAGTGCTTCATTTTATTAGTTAATATATAAACAGTTCACCTTTAAAAAAAACTTCTTGAAACTCAAGTCTTTTATACACAGTTAAATAAGAAAGAGTAGAGATACATCCTACCTGACCTGCAACCAAACAGCTCAGAATATCTACACAGAAAAAGTATGACAAAACAAAGGTGCTAAAATATATTTAAAAAAAATCAAGGACTATAGTATACAATTTTTTTTTTATGTGTGGGTGCCCACATGTGGCTCAGTCTCCATCGGGAGTCCATTCTGACTTATAAGTCATTTGAGTTCAAGTTTGCCTGCTCTGCTCTTTCCAATAACCTTGAGGGCTGTGAGAAACTCCTGAGTAAGCTCATGGGAAAGAGCATTTTAATCCATGGGAAAGAAAACCTTATTTATTAAGACTTGGGCTGAAAAACAAAAAACAAAAACAAGGGGCTGGAGAGATGGCTCAATGGTTATGAGCACTGGCTGCTCTTCTAGAGGTCCTGAGTTCAATTCCCAGCAACCACATGGTGGCTCACAACCATCTGTAATGGGGTCTGGTGCCCTCTTCTGGCCTGAAGGCATACACACAGACAGAATATTGTATACATAATAAATAATAAATAAATATTTAAAAAAAAAAAACGTATAAAAGCCAGGCAGGGTGGCACACGCCTTTAATCCCAGTACTCGGGAGACAGAGACAGGTGGACCTCTGTGAGTTTGAAGCCAGCCTGGTCTACAAGAGCTAGTTAAGCTAGTTCCAGGACAGACTTCAAAGCTACAGAGAAACTCTGTCTCAAAAAAAAAACAAAAACAAAAGGCCTTGATCTGGTGTAGGCCAGCACATCCAGCTAAGGACAGTGCAGAGGTGGTCAGCTGACTGTACTGCTCTTTGTTCTGCCTTCAGCCTCTAATCTGTATAAAAGCAAGTTCTGAAATAAACTCGGGGCCGGCTGATATTCACCTTCAGTCCCCCGATCTATCCTGTGTTTCTGTCTCTGTTGCTCAATCTGCCATTTCCTCAACCGCGTGCCTCCCTCCCAGGTAATCCCTGCTGATTCCTGCCAGAGTGAGCTCCAACATTTGTTATTCTTATAATTTTGCTGTCAGTTGGAAATTATTTCAGATGAGGTTTGTCATGGTCAAGGGTATGGCCATAGACTGAAAATTATATCAAATAAAATTTCAAATGAACATCAAAGGCCCTGGGAGATGTCCAACAAGTAGACACACTTGTCACGCAAGCCTGATGACGGGGGCTTACTCCCCAGAGCCCATGTAAGAAGCCAGGTGCAAGGGGATCTATAATCGCAGCATGCCTAGAAACTCAAGAACCAGCTAGCCTGGAAGACAGTGCCCCGTTTGCAGAAACGAGAGGCCCTATCTACATACATACAAACACAGACAAAACAATATGCTTTTTTTTTAAAATATTTATTTATTTATTTATTATGTATACAATGTTCTGTCTGTGTGTATGCCTGCAGGCCAGAAGAGGGCACCAGACCCCATTATAGATGGTTGTGAGCCACCATGTGGTTGCTGGGAATTGAACTCAAGACGTTTGGAAGAACAAGCAATGCTCTTAACCTCTGAGCCATCTCTCCAGCCCACAATATGCTTTTTAAATTTATTCAAAAAATGTATCATATGTCTATGTATATATACTAAAACAAAAACTTAAACCCTTATCTGAATTTTTTTAGTTGAAGTAACTTCTTAGTACCATTTAGTAATTTAATCAGCTTCTTAATTACATTTATCACTTTACTAGGTCTAAAGAACATTTTTTCCAAGTTTACTATTTTAAATTTTCTATAAAACTAATCACAATCATCTTCAAAACTATACATTATGATTAATCTATTTGAAATTACCAATAACCTCAGCTGACTACTCTGTAGACACTTTCTAACTCTGAAAATACTCATTATATATAAATATGTGTGATGTCTTAACCCAAATGTTTCGTTAAGTTCTAGTCTTTGGCCTGGCCTTTAATCCCAGCACTTGGGAGGCAGAGGCAGGCGGATCTCTGAGTTTGAGTCCAGCCTGTTCTAGTTTTTGAGAAAATTCTGAATGGCATTTAACTTAATTCTGAAATGCTCTAGTTTTGCATCACTCTTAAAAATGATTTATCTGGGGCTGGAGAGATGGCTCAGCGGTTAAGAGCATTGCCTGCTCTTCCAAAGGTCCTGAGTTCAATTCCCAGCAACCACATGGTGGCTCACAACCATCTGTAATGAGGTCTGGTGCCCTCTTCTGGCCAGCAGGCATACACAGAGAAAGAATATTGTATACATAATAAATAAATATTTAAAAAAAAATAAATGAATAAAAGAATGACACAGAAATAACACAAAGATCAAAAAAAGACCGGCAAACCAGAGAGAGCCAGTCACAAACGGAAAAACAGAAAAACTTGAGCTTGAAGCTAAACATCCCAGGAGCTCAGTGCCAAGGTGAAAAGAAACCTACAGGACATGGCTAAGCACTGTTGCTTTGGGGACGCTCTCACTTCATCTTCTACTGTCTCTCCCGGGTGCTTCCAGAACATTCCACAGATAACGCAGTATGAGAACCCCTCACTTTCCTGTCTGTATCTCGCCAACTAGATATAAAATCCTTAAGGTAAAAAGGTGTTTGTTCATCTGTGACCCCAGCCTGCAGCCCTATGCTTCTGCAGATGACACAGAAGACCTCAATGACCACTCAGGGAGTGGGGTGGGGTGTGTGAATGAATGACAGCTGCCCATTGTTTCTGAGACACACCTCACTGTCTACACATGAGCTTGGTGTCCCAAGCTCAAGCGCACATCTGGCAGTGGCACACTCACAACCAAGGAATACAGGCAATGAGGACAACCTTCTGTACCCCACCTGCTGTCTACTCACATGGCATTCTAAAGTGCACCAGAGGAAGCGCCAAGCCAGGAAAGAATGCAAGATCCCCAGAGTTGAGGTGGCACACAGCCAGGAGACTACAGAAGGTCAGGAGGCACACACATGGGAGGCTTCTAAGCTTCTGCCTTTTACCCTTCATGTGAAATTGGCCGTATTCTCCACACAACCACAGGGAGCAGGGTGACTAAGGACACAAAATAAAAATGATAGGGTTTCAACAGACTCAAGAGCTCAGTGAATTCAGAGGCACTTGGAAATCAGCCAGGGGACAAACAGCGGAACTGCGCCGGCCGGGGGCGGGGCGGTGGGGGCTGCGTAGAACGCCATTCTTGGAAGAAGTCTCACAAAAGTGTGATGCCAGCCTAGTTCTAGAAACTAGAGAACAATAGGCATGTTGCCAAATCAGTCACAAGAAAGGGTTATGGCAGAAATGCCACCAATAGAACCCACAGATTCTTTTTTAAAAAATATTTATTTATTATTTATTATGTATACAATAGTCTATCTGTGTATATGCCAAAGGCCAGAAGAGGGCACCAGACATTATTACAGATGGTTGTGAGCCACCATGTGGTTGCTGGGAATTGAACCTTTGGAAGAGCAGGCAATGCTCTTAACCACTGAGCCATCTCTCCAGCCCCCAAACCCACAGATTCTTAAAAACAAATGAAAATCCTAGAACAAGAGACAGGTGCTAGATGCAACAAGCTCGGCCTGATGCTATGCTTCAGACATCTGCTGCTCAGGGTAACCATGACACTATTCCCACTGCAAAACACAACTCCGTGTGACCCGGGAACCTAAACTTGACAATAAAAATGCACCCTGCTCCCCTCCCTAAGTGGTTAACATCTACCAAAATTTGAAGTGCATTGCCCTAGACTTCAAGTGATAGCCAGCTTTGGGAAGGAGCCAAACTAATAACAGAAGGTAAAAAGGTCCGCACTGGCATACTATAGGTGTTGCAAGATGTTTGATTTCACTGTGTAATAAGTAATAAATAAACTGACCGGCCAATAGCTAGGCAGGATTACCAGGCACAAAGAGGACGCTGGGAAGAAAGGAAGAAGTATGGACAGTCTGTAGATAAGGTAAAAAGCCTCGGGGAAGCATGTAGATGAACAGAAGTGGGTTAATTTATAAGAGCTAACGAAAAACAAGCCTAAGCTATCAGCCAAGGTTTCATAATTAATAATAATAAGTCTCCTTGTCATGATTTAGGAGCTGGCTGGTGGGACAGAGAAAGACAAGTAGACAGACAGTAGACAGACAGAAGGACCTATGCACACAGTCTAGTCTGTGAGCGCTGCAAAGCCTCTCGTGCCTGTGGCAAGCTCCCAAAGGGCAGCCCCCCCATAGCCACCAAGCTCTGCAGTTAGATCTATGTAGGGTTTTTTTATATTTATTTATTTATTATGTATACAATATTCTTTCTGTGTGTATGCCTGCTGGCCAGAAGAGGGCACCAGACCTCATTACAGATGGCTGTGAGCCACCATGTGGTTGCTGGGAATTGAACTCAGGACCTTTGGAAGAGCAGGCAATGCTCTTAACCTCTGAGCCATCTCTCCAGCCCCAGACCTACGTAGGTTTAAGCTCATCCCTGTCACTGTGTTTTCCATAAAATAATAATTTCCATCTCACCGATTTGGTATCAGAATAATAAAATAAATGCTTGGAAATGTTAAATATCACAGAATTGGTATAAAGAAAAGAAACGCAGGGCTAGAGAGATGGCTCAGAGGTTAAGAACACTAGCTGCTCTTCCAGAAGCCTTGACTTCAATACCCAGCAACCACTTGGTGGCTCACAACTATTTATAGTGGGATCTGATGCCCTCTTCTGGCATAAAAAGGTGTACATGCAGACAGAGCACTCATACACATTAAATAAATAAATAAATAAATAAA
>NW_026068600.1:15501-18128 GCF_014885135.2 Alexandromys fortis
AATAAAAAATAAAAATATAAAAAAAATAAATATAAAAAATAAAAATAACAAACTAGAAGGGCTTCCTTTCATCTAAGTCTATGTCTATGATAACAAATAATATTTGGTTCAAAGAAGGGTGCTTCCAGGACTATTTACTCAAATGGTGATAAGAGCAAACTTACTACATAACTTGGTATTACTAATTACTATTTTAATGGGATAATGAAAAAGAAAGTGGTTGTATATAAGAAAGACTTACAAGTCTCAAATAATCATTTTGAATAATGAACAGTAAACAATAAAACACTATTCTGAAAAGAGTTTACAAGGGTTGGGGAAATGTCTCAGTAGCTGCTCTTGCAGACGACCTGTGTTCAGTTCCCAGCAACCACATGGGTCATCTAACTCTAGTTCCAGGGCATCCAACACCCTCTTCTGACCGCCAGTGGCTCCTGGCACTCACATGATACACATACATGCACATACATGCAAGCAAAACACTCAAATAGTTAAAATAAAATAAATCTAAAATTTTAAAGAATTTACAAAATGCTGGGTGGTGGTGGCCTTTAATTCCAGCACTGGAGGCAGAGGCAGGCAGATCTGTGAGTTTGAGGGCAGACTGGTTTACAGAATGAGTTCTAGTACTGCCAGGATTACACAGTGAAACTCCATCCGAAGAAGAGACAGAGTGCAAGAGAGAGCAAGAGAGAGAGAGAACTTAAAAACATATAGTGAAAAGCATTTTAAAAGGACTTCTAACCAACAGATGTATGTAGTAACTGACCAAGCCCAAAGACACATCTCAGCAAACAAACAATAGCTGGCTGAACTAAATGATACTCTTACATCTTATGCTGTGGTAGTCTGAATGAATTGGCCCCTATAAACGCATAAAGAGTGGCCCCCATAAGCTCATATTAGCAAGTGCGGCTTTGTTGGAGTAGGTGTGGCCTTGCTGAAGAAAGTGTGTCACTGTGGAGGTGGGCTTTGAGGTCTCACATACTATCAAGCCAAGCTCAGTGTCCAAGTTCACTTCCTGTTGCCTGTGGATCAAGATGTAAGATGTGCTCCCTCCGTAGCACCACAACTGCCCGCAGGCTACCATTTCCCACCGCGATGGTAATGGACTGAACCTCTGAAACTGTAAGGCACTCAGTTAAATGTTTTCCTTCGTAGGAGTTACTGTGGTCATGGTATCTCTTCACTGCAATACAAACCCTAAGACACGCTGAAATCTCCCTAACATTTGCTGAAGCACCAATCAAATACCAGGTTTGAAAACCATTTTTAACTCAGTTTTGATCTCTCAGTACTTACTGACTAGTGTCCTGTTGAATGCTTATCAAAGTTAATCTTATTGCTTGCAGACTTCCTTTAGCCCCCTTCTCCCCAGGCAATGACTGTCTAAGGTCAAACAGCTACAGACTGCTGACTCATCATGGAGAGCCTGTGAGCCCAACCCCAACTACAATCCAGATACTCAAGCAAACAAGGGTGGTGATGTGGTAACCCGAGGCAGAAGTGGTAAGAGAGACTGGCAGCAGGAAGGAAAAGAAAAAAAAAAAAAAAAAACACCTAATATTCGGACTATTTCTGCCATTAGCTAGGCCATATTTTGGAGGTAGCTCAGCCTGCCCCAGGCTGAGGGCAGATATTACACGCAAGCACCAAGGACCAGGCTAGTTTGCTATTATTCAGCTGACTCTTCCTTTAAAGAAACTGACTTAACAGATTTCTTTTTGGTATTAGGGAGTATTCTAATCTGAAATTATTGGGGGCTGAAGAGATAGCTATCTCAGTGATTAAGAGCAAGGACTGCTCTTCCATAGGATCTGAGTAGGTCCCAGAACCTACATGGCGGTTCACAGTCTAGTTCCATGGGATCCAACAGCCTCTTCCAGTCTCCTCAGGCACCACCTGTGTGTGGTGCACAAACAGGCAAACAAACAAATATGGTAAATAAAAATAAATAAATCCTAAAAATAAATAAGAGCCAGGTATTGTGACCTTCACCTTTAATCCCAGCACTTAGGAGGCAGAGGCAGTCATCTAGGAGTTCGAGGTCAGCCTGGTCTACATACTGATTTCCAGAACAGCCAGGGCTATGTCAAGAGACCCCGGCTCAAATTAAACAAATGAATAAATAAAAAACAAACCTGAAGATAATGAAACAACAACCAAAAAAATTTTAACTATTCAAGAAAAATGCAAAATAATTTAAAATTTCTTAATTTTAAGGAGATCTCTAAAAAGGTTGAGTGTGGAACAAAAGTTGTAGAGCCAAATGGTATTTTTATACCATTATCCAAACACAGAGAACACACTTGAGTTTAACACCTAGTATCTTTTCTCAGCACTGATAGTTAGTTACAAGTTGCTTGTTCCTGTCTCATGTTTAGAAGTTGAAACTTTTTATACCCGAAATTTATGATCCAAGGAACTTCCCCCAACAACTCACCTCGGCTCCCAAGTACTTATAACAACCAAATCCAAAACTTAAAGTGGGGAGCTGGTTGGTGGTGGCACACACCTTTAATCCCAGCACGGGAGGCAGAGGCAGGCAGATCTCTGTGAGTTCGAGACCAGCCTGGTCTACAAGAGCTAGTTCCAGGACAGGCTCCAAAACCACAGAGAAACCCTGG
>NW_026068601.1:0-23137 GCF_014885135.2 Alexandromys fortis
CTCCTCAGAGAGGCTAAGGCTTCTTATTGGGAGTCAACAAAGTCTAGTACATCACTTTGAGACAGAACCAAAGCCCTTACCACTATGTCTAGGCTGAGCAAGGTATTCCTACAAAGAGAATGGGCTCCAAAAAGCCAGTACACTAGGGATAAATCCTGACCCCACTACCAATGGCTTCTCAGAGTGTCCCAGCCATACAACCATCACCCAAATACAGAGGGCCTAGTTTCGTCCTCTACTGGTTCCCTCTCTGGCAGTCCAGAGTCAGTGGGCTCCCATTAGCTCAGGTAAGCTGTTTCAGTGGGTATCCCCAGCATGGTCTTGACCCCTTTGCTCATATTATTGTTCCTCCATTTCTTTGACTGGATTCTGGGAGCTCAGCTTGGTGTTTCACTATGGATTTCTACATCTGTTCCCATCAGATGCTGGATGAAGGTTCTATGATGACAATTAAGGTAGCTTTTAATCTGATTACAGGGGAAGGCTAGTTCAGGCACCCTCTCCACCACTGCTTAGGGTCTTAGCTGGGGTCATCCTTGTGAATTCCTGGGAATTTCGCTAGCGTCAGGTTTCCTGTTAGCTCCATAATGGCTCCCTTGAGTCTTTTTCCTTGTTTTCTCTTTCCGTCCCTCCCTCATTTTATCCTCCCCCCCCCCTGTTGGCTTTCGAAATATGGTCTTACTGTGTGGCCCTAAGAGGCCATTAGTTTGTTGCAATCTTCCTGCCTCAGCTTCCTGAGTGTCGAGATTACAGATATAAACATAGCTTACATCAATAAAGCCTAGCAAACCTGGCTTTATAAATGTTCTTGATCTGTCATATTCTACTTGATAAACACAGAGTCATTGTTTAATGTCCTCAGTGGGGGATACATGGGCAGGATTGCTGAGGTTTATTCATCCGGCCTTACTGTACTCCTTTCTGTCTAGGAAAAAAAGCAAGGAGCTTGCATTAAACTGCCTCTTCTTTATAAACCCACAAATTCCTCTAGATGTATGACTTGGCTGTATTTATAATACCCTGGGTGTTCTCTATGTGATTCATTTTATGCATCCATGTGTTTATCTCTTTTATAAATTCGGCATTGTTTAAATAAACACCCTGTCTTGTTCAGCAGTTTTAATACAGGTCTTAGCAAGTCTTGACATATTAAATGCACTTATAAAATGTTTATTCGATGGGTGAATGAGACACAGTATTGACATCCTCTTTCGCCCTATGTCTTTGTTAAACCCCTTTTTATCAAGTGTAACTTCCTAGGAAAGTAAGGAAGTTTTTCCTCATCTTGGTAACCAGCAACCAGACAAGGAAGGGTGGATAGAAAAATGTACCTCCAGGTGGTTGTCCCCTTTCCCACAGTTGAAGGAGGCATTCGTGACAAGTGGACACTTGCATTCATTTCCTGCTGTTGTTACAAATGACTGCAGAGTTCTCCGTTCCCAACCAATATGTTCCCTCACACGTCTGAGGTCCAGAGGTCTGAAGTCAGCACGACCCAGTCAAGACCAAGGTGTTGACAGGACCATAGACTGAGGTGTCAGGAGAAGATCTGCTCTGTGTCGCTCCAGCTTTAGGAGCGAACAGTAATCTTTGACTCGTGTGTGTCTGGCCCTTGTCTGTGCCTCCATTGTCATTGTATTCTTCTTTCCTTCAACTACCATTATTCTCTGTCCTCTAAAGACACATGTGATGGTGGCCAGAACTCAGCTATATAATGTCCTCATGGCAAGATCCTTAATTTAATCATACCTTGAGAAACATTTTTTTCTTTAAGCAATAATAGTTATAGGTTCCAAAAATTGATACCAGGTCTTTTAGGGGCAGTCATTACTCAGTCTACTATTATTGCACTTAAATTAATTGATATTAATTTTTTTCCTTTTTATAATTTTTTTGGGGGGACTGAAGATGTTAGCCTTAGATTTTGACTTTTGAAAAAAATCCATTTTAAGTGATAAAAATGTAACACTTTCAAATAGTATTTCTTTTAGAAACCCACAAAATACATATCAGAAGTATAATTGACAGAAAAGACAAGAATTCTTGAGTTTACTGCTTTTATTAGCAAATGTCTTATTGCCAAGACACAGTAGTATTAAAACTCAAGAGGAAAATGGTGTGTGTGTTTTCCCAAAAGAACAAAAGAAAGAAACAAGGAAAAGCCCATCCCATGTACTGTGTAACTGACAGGTAAAAAAGTAGGAAAACTGTACCTTATCCCTAAGGCCCTTAGCAACGAAGAAATCCCATCAGTAGCCTAGTGAAAATTGGCTTGGAGGCTTTTGAAGAGTGGGGACAAGTTCCAGACAGTGACTCACTGTCATTTCCACACAAAACAAGTGCAGACCACCATGTGAGTCATCCCTCAGGAATGTCTCCTGTGCACTCACAGGGCTGGGGCAGCTCCTCAAGGAACAGAGATGTTGGAAAGGTTCTCATGCCCTAGAGGACCAGTTGCTGTGCTGAAAAACAAGTCTTACAATGTGAAGGCAAGTAGGGAGTTCCAGGGGGGAAAAAAATCAATCAAAACTTCTTGACAAAAAAAAAATTATAGTCCATTTTTGTTTAGGATGAACTTTTCACCAAAACATTGTGAAAACTTCTGAAATTCATAGACCAATATAATTAACAAAAAGATTGTTGCTTCTAAATATATATTAAGATCTAAACATTAGTTTATGCATATAAAATACACACACATTTGTGTCACAGTAATGCACCCGTTGAGTTACAAAATAAGTAAATGAATAACCACCAGCACAGACTAACCAAAATATTCTGTAATTAGAGCAACTTTTTAAATCTAACAGCAAACATACCATCTACAAAATATTGACCATCTTCAACTTTAAAAGAAACTAAATTTTCTTTTTTTTTCCAGTTATTCCACAATAGACTTCGGATCCTTTATTGTTTCATCCCCAAGTGTCTTCCATACAATTGAGGGAACATTCTTCATCTTCAGTTTACAAATGAGTAAACAGAGGTACATTAACAGTAATGAACTGGTCCATGGTGCCTCAGCTCGAAGTAGTATATTCCCAGAGGCAACTATTCCTACTTGTCCCTCTACATCATTTCATTGTTATTGAGCCAGAAGTTCCATGTGAATTCTATTGCTTTATACCACAAGTATGACTGTGGTTGGCAGTCTCCACAGTCATTCCAGATGTGTACAGATGTACCAGCTGGTCTTCATGTCACCAATATAGTGAGTGCATGTTCTCAGAAGAGAGCTGGGTCTATTGTGCATGGTATATCTTTCTCTTTTGGCATATTGTTTTCCTAAGCACATCCATTGGCTGAGTGATTCCTGAATGCTTGTGGAATTCTATTATTTTTAATGTTGTAAACTGAAATTTTCCAAAAAGTCAAAAATATTCCTACCACTGAATTCCACATTTCTTGTTGCACACTTGGACAACCTTGAAATGTTAGGAAGATAAGATGAGTCAGTGTCAATCACAGGATGACAAATGATACTTTCTAAAAATATGAAAATAGGAAGCCAAAATTACTACAACTTATGTTAAATAAGATTTTTAGAGACATGAAAACATCAAAATTTGCCCAGGTATGTGATATGACAGATATTTGTCACCTCAGTAGTTCTGAGGCTAAGACAGGAAGTTCATACATTTGAGTACAGTATGGTCTCTGTGTACACAGATGCTGCCTCAAGCAAACAGACAGCAACACAGAATGTAAAAAGGCCTTAGATGGCTTCATTGTTTCCATTGTATTCAGGAGGAAAACTGCAGCCACAAAACTTCCTCATGTCACTGGGCCTTTCCATAGCCTGATGTCATATGTTAATATACTTGTTGATGAGTGTCCTTGATTAATGTCCATTTCTCTCTGAAGTTATCAGTTCCCCGAGGATAGACACTATGTCTATTTATATTCTTTTCTATTTCCCCCAGAGTCTAGCACACAGCTGGGAATGTGAGTATATACTCAGCAATTGCTTTGAGTGAAAAAACTGTAAGCCAGGAAAAAGTCTGACTTACTAAAATTATGTTCCAATAATTCTTTCACAATTAGATGTTTCTGTCCATCTTGCTTCTTTAGTTCCATTTAATTTCCAAACATATCCTGTTTTCTCACATCTTCATCCATGCCTGCATGCTATTCTTGCTTCTTGATACATCAATCTGGTGATGTTTGCTGAGTTTTAAAACTCAGAATAAGCATCTTTTATTCATAGAAACCCTCAGAGCTCTACTCAGCAGGTTCAGAAGCCTCCTCATGAACCTATATCTGTTGTGATGCTGTGTCTCTGAGCAGTTAATTTTGACATATTTCTTGATGTATCTTCTAGGTCGTTTCCCTACTTGGGCTGTAAATATTTTGAGAGCAAGAATATTTTTCTTCTGTACTGAAAGCCTGATGCATACAAGTGATCAAAATTAGCCATGAACAAATGGGCAACTACCTCAAACATAAAACAAAGTTAGATTGTTTCCTAAATGCAAACTCAGCACTCATTAAGTTGTACTTTAGCTTTTCCAAGGGTGTCAAAGGATTTGACTTAGAACTTGCTAAGAACAAGTTGGAAAGTAAGGTGTTAGGGTAGGAATGAAAACTGACATTTTTACAGGCTTGAAACATAGATTAAATGACAGTGCTCTAAGAAGTAACTAAGTGATCTTGTGAATGAGTCATATCTGCCCTAAGATATGCTCATCTTGTGTCTCTTATGAGAGACAGAGACACAGTTCTGTTTTATTCAGGATACAGTATCAAAGCTTGTGGTTTTGTACTTACATAATATTTCTGTAAAGATAAGACCCAAAATCAGTCTAGATATCCATCAATAGATAATAAAAATTCAGCACACATATTCAAAGCAGTTTTGTTCTGCAATAAAGAAAGTCAACATGCCAGGCAGTGGAGATACGTGCCTATAATCCCAGCATTCAAGAGGCAGAGATAGGTTGATCTCTGTGAGTTTGAAGCCAGCCTGGTCTACAGAGCAAATTCCAGGACAGCCAGAGATACAGAGAAAGGCTTTCAGGAAAAAATAAATAAATAAAAAATAAAAAAATAAAGGAAATAAATAAATGAAAAAGAAAAAAAGTAAGGCAACATCATGAAATTTGCAGGAAAATATATGCAACATATGGAACTAGACAACATTATATGAATTGAGGTTATCTGTTCTTTGAAAGACAAAGACTGTGTGCTGTCCCTCATATGAAGATCTCAGCTTTTAAATGTTAAATATGTATATCTATATGGTAGTAGATTTTAGTAAAGATAAGGGAAGTAGAAAAGAAGCCGCCGTGGTGAAGAAAAAGAGAGGCTTTATGAGAAGGAATATAAAAGAACAGAATACATGACATATTGAAGTGGAAGAGGGCAAAAATGAAGTGAAAAGTTACCCAAGGAAAGGAAAGGTGTTAAAGAGTGGTGAACTGAGTAACCAGGAGGGAAAGAATCAACCACGATGAATTACGATATAATTCATTTATCATATATAGATATATACAAATCATACAAATAAATAAATAAATATCATATAAAGCATGAACGTGATATAAAGAAACTTGTAGGTTTCTCAAATCCATTAAAATAAAATATTTTAGCTGGGTGTGGTGGCACATGCTTTTTAATCCCAACAATTGAAAGACAGAAGCAGTCAGATCTCTATGAGTTCCAGGCCAGCATGTTCTATAGAGTGAGTTCCGGGAGAGGCTCCAAAGCTATAGAGAAACCAAGTCTCAAAAAAACAAAAAATATACATATTTTAAGATTAAAAAAAACAGAAATTGGTTCCTGCAAACTGGGTACTTACATAATAACTGATAAAAAAAGGGTATGGTATTTAGCAGACCATGATTGTGTATGCCTGAAAGTCTAGGAGTCAGATACCTGAATAGGAGGACCATATGTCCTTTACTTATAATTCAGCATACTAGGTGTGCAGAGAAAGAAGAAAATTAGAGAGGGATGCTTCAT
Source organism: Alexandromys fortis (assembly GCF_014885135.2). NCBI lineage: Eukaryota > Metazoa > Chordata > Mammalia > Rodentia > Cricetidae > Alexandromys > Alexandromys fortis. The sequence continues at coordinate 5,962 of NW_026068601.1, forward strand.
GATACTGAAAACATTACTACTGAGGACAAAATATTTCAAATGTTAAGCATTTGGCTGTGCTGGATGCTGTTCAGAATTTTATATAAAATGTTGTTACAAGAAACACAACACCAAGGGAGAAGAATACTGGCCCATTTGCAACTACCTGAAGTCAAAGCTGTGGGGGAAATAAATGACAGAAATACTTACAAAGAGAAGAAGTAGAGTTTCGTTAACCAGACAACTCCTCCCACCAGCAAGATTACACATATTGCCCAAGAACTGAACATCTACCGTGGTCCAGAAAATACTGTGTGATTTACAATTTCACATTTCTATCGTGGGTTCTTTCATTGCAGTTAATTCAATACTCTCCTATATTATTTATCAGGGCCAGGGTAGGCTTGTAACTCATGTTTAGCTGACTCCAGATCATAAGGAATGACTTCCAGGCCCGATGGAAAAGACCATATTTAACTCCATTTGTGGTTTTCAGCTGAGGTGGTAATTAAATGAGCTTTTGTGCGAGCATCTTTGAAGAGGACATGAGAGTATTTATGATGGAGGAAGATATGCACAGATCACAGATACCTGCACAGATAGAAGGACAAATTGACAGAAACATAAAACTGTCCATGGCGGCTCATGCTCCCTCTTCAACTTTCTAGTAGAATCACAGAGGTTTATCTGAGCTTATCACTACCCAACCAAACTCCACTTTTCCCATCCTGCCCTGGAGGTGGGAGCAGTTTGACTGTGTACACTAGTAGAGATGACGTGGTAAGCTTTGTAATGACAGCCATTCGAGGAGAAATTTCCTGAACTTCCTTTCCTCTTCATAGATCCTCCCACGGACTGAGACAACAAAAACAAAACTAGGTTGGTAAACTGCAAATAGAAGAGGATCCAATTTCCGAACAAACAGGAAAAAGATTCCTAAATGACTGACTGCATACAGCAAAGCTTTTTATAGGCAGGGCTGGTGGACACACTATGAGAGGAAGACAAAACTATTGCCTTGATACAGTAAAGCTGTATATATAGAAAATTTTTACTGCCATGGTAACTTAGGCTATAACCAATGGGTACATCTGCATTAGGAAAGTATAGATTGAGGACAAAACAGACCAACAACCATATTAATTTTCTAAATGTTTACCTTACACTTTAGTTCACCAATATGTCAAAGACTCTATCTAAATATTTATATATCTAGTATGTGTCTTACTATCTGGTATTGTAATCTACCTAAATTTCTTTTATGTCAGGGCCTAGCCCCAACATAAATTATTTCTCGAACCAGAAGGTGTGGGAATAAAAACACAATTCATATGACTTTATTGGGAGGGAGTTTTCAGGAATCCTTTATGAAGTCCTGAGTTTACATCCTGAAAATCACCTGTGTTTATTTTTCAAACAGCTTTTATACCAAAATGTAAAGTGAGGGGGAAATTTATTTGCATTCTGTTTTTTAGGTAGCCAGGAGAATAATTGTGGTCATGTCCCCACCTCTCTATGTCCATTTTGTCATGTCTTTTTATCTGTGCCTGCTCTGTATGCCTGCGCTGTCACATAGACTGAATTAACACCTCTTTCCCAGACAAATTCCCAAATTACAAAGAAGGAGCAGAACAACGTTAGCATATCCTGACCCTTTGTTTAGGATGGCATCAGTTTGTCTCAAAAGGCTAGGTGACCACCTTCCATGTGGCAGGTGCAAATTGTGCCCTGAAATTTTGGCCATCATACAATGTAGAAATATGAGCCTGTATAATATGGCTTCTATAATTTCATTAATTTCATGATGACAATAGGAAAGTAATGATGGTTGTAAGATTCAAATATTTTTTCAATGAATTAGAATTCTGACCCTTCTATTGCTGTTGTATATCTGTTGGTGTGGAACCTTTTCATTGTGGTTTGAATTGAATAAGTCATCTGTCATGTGGTGACATAGATGGGGGAGAAAAACATACACCCCGATGTATATCCTCCCACCCCCCCACCCCCAACTCAGGTGATGTCACGAGAGTGGGAGAACTGTCCTAGTCCTTCATCAGCTATTATTCATTTCTATCCTATCCATATTAAAAATTCAGCTAATTTGCATTTATTCGTCCAAGGAATTCTCATCATTAGTTTTAACATTGAAATTAAAACAATTGCATCAGTGACTAGCCCTGTAAATGAGTGCTAGCTCTCTTAAGAGTTGCTCTCCAGCTGATTCATGGACAGACAGCAAAGGTCAAAAGGGAACTCTCTGTTCAAAGGAGATTTTGCTAATGTATTTGATAGGCATTTCAATAGTTAGCATCTCTGAAAAAAATTTCCTTAACTTCTCTAAGATTACTCATACTGAGAAAAATAAATATTCAACAAAACATTCAAGACAACTGTGGGGTTTGCAGTGTTCTCAGAACTGGGCCGGATTTCAGTCGCTGAGATAAGACATAATCATGGGACTGATGACATGCCCCGGATTATTGTTTTCCCTAGGGGTATGTCTTTGAAAAGAATGTCTTGGAAAGAGGGTGGGAATTTCTTCTCCTGTTTACCATAATCTGTTAAGGAAGCTGAATATAGAATGTTCACAGAGTATTTTTAAAGTAACAATTATTAACCTCGTTTTAAGTAGTGAAAAGGCTGTGATTCAAATGTTGATCCACTCTCTAAGCTTCTGAAACAACTAAATAATGGACAGTCACTAAGAACCACTCTGTAGAATGGCAGAGAATTTCCATTTCTCAGAGAAATACCAAGAATCAAAAAGCTGTCATGTAAGTAACAACAATAATCAAAAGCAGGTCATCAGTTTAAGATTGGGAGGAATAGGGAAAGGACAGAGAAAGGGACCATTGGAGAGGATGGAGACAGTTTATGAGGCTATGAATTTGAAAAAATGCAAAGAGGGGGGTCTATGGGAGGGTTTAGAGGGAGGAAAAAGAAAGAAGTTGTGTAACTAGCTATATTATAACCTCAAAAATAAAATACATTAAAATGAAAATAATTAAAATGAAAATTTGGTATTATTCAAGAATGTCAGCTCTACTTGAGTTCATAGTGTTACTGAGGACTCTATGGGAATACCCTTGTTCTCTTTCATTACATTTTAAATGATTATGACATTTTTTTGTTCCTCAGCAACAAAAAGATGGAATCTGACAAAATAAGCAGACAATTTGCAAAGAACAAATCATTCTTAACAAATCTAATTACTTTTTCTTTCAACAAAACTGCATGGATGGAAGATAATGGAAGTACAAAGGAAACAATATATCTTGATTATCAATATAACAGATAGTGTCTCTAAGACAATTAATTAAAAATAGCCTCCACTGGAATAAAAGTTGACTTCATAGGAACAAAAGAGCCAGAGGTCAGTTTGGGACTCCCAACTTGTCCATCTCCAAGAACCTTTTGTAATAGTCCTTGAGGGACAACAATTGTCTGGGATGACAAAGAGGACAAATCCCTTTTGTCTCATTCTGGCTTGATTGCATTAGATGGAGACCAACTTCAGGATCCTCCAATAACTAACCACACATGGGGGAAATGAGTAACAGTTGTGAAACAAACTTGAAGTGGTGGTAAGAAGGAAGGTTTACAAGACCTTTTCAGCATTCAAAAATGACCTCTAGAAGTATTTGCTCTGGACCCTAAGCTACCTCTTGCCATGAATCTGAAGAAGGCAATACATCAATGAAAAAGATCAGTCAGCCTCCAAAGCATAGAAACAGAAAGAAGCTACTGAGACAGTGGGTAAGATATTTTACACTAAGTGAGATTCAGTGCTTTGCCTAAAGGCACAAAGCCATGAAACTTTGGAAGGAAAGCTAAAACATAATATGTCAGTGTCCCCAGTTTTACCCAAGTGAATTGCTATGATATCATTCTACATGAAAATGAACAATGTCTATGAGATGTCTCTGTCCAGACACTACGAGACCTCACATGTTGGAGATGACCCTGAAGTAGCTGACAAGACAAATATACATAACCTTCATAATAGAGATCATATGAATGTGGAGAGGTCTTAACCAAGACACAACTTTGGACTTGTCCTCTTGGATGCTTTGCCTGTTTTGAAGAAATTGGATCTTATTGTAATGAGAAGTCATAGAAAGAATTCCAAGTGATTCTGCTCTTAGCTGTCTAGGGCAAAAAGATTAGCCTGGCCTTCCAAAGTTCTCACTCTCCTGGGTATAGTCTAGAAGGCATACACCTCATCCAAAGGTTACAGAATATGAAAATTTTGAGCAAGTAATTGGCATGAAGGCTAAGAAAATGCCTCACAAATCTCACAGATGATAACAGAGTGTCCAAATGTTATAGTACATATGGCAAAGAATAGGAAGCCCATACACTCATACTACAGAGAGAGAGAGAGAGAGAGAATGATTTTACTCAATAGCTTGAACTACTCTTAAACTCATAATCTTCCTGCCTCAGCCTCCTGAGTTCTGAATCAGCAATATGATATTTCATCCAGTTGAAAGGCAATATTTTGATTACTAGCAAGTGTACATAATTTGCTAATGAATCTGATGACAAATTTGTGTTTAGTGATAATACTTTCAAAAGAACACCAACATTATAAGGAAAATTCTAAGAAAATGAAAAAGCAACATGTTTTGTTTTTCTGTCTACCATCTTAAAATACTGGAGATTTTTTCTGATGAAAGATTATTTTTCAATTTTGACAACAATATGTCCCAGCTTGTTTTCATCATATGCATATTACTTGAGAAACATTGGCTTGGATCCAGAAATTGCCAATTTGTAACACTCTATTCCAAGACTAAACTTTGATCCTTTCCAAAGCAAACAGAGGGCCTTCTCTCTGTCTGTGAAAACTGAAGATCACATCTTCCTAATTTTAACAAAGCTCTTCTGCTGCAGCTCCAAGCGTTTCCTGACATTTTTGATATTGCACCACTTAAGATGGCAAACATTGATGTCACATCATGCTGTCTGTGTCATGTTATGCTGTTGGCATTCCTTTAATATCATGAGGCTCTTTTTAAACATATTTTTTATTTCATGTAGTTTTTAATTGTAACCACAAATATTTATTCTATGCTTGCAATATTTTTCTAGAAGACTGAATCAAGCTCAGTAACATACTCATCACCTTGACAAGCTGTCATATTTTTGAGGGTAGATAATTCGAAATCTATCATGGGGATGGGAGTATAAAGATATATTATTTACCTACATGTGTGAAGCACTAACGTTCAAACCCCACCCTCAAGGACACACAAACACACACAGCAGCAGCAATTTGGATCATTCAGTGTGCTATTAGTAACTAGCGTCATCGTGCAGAGCAAACCTACCGGTCAAGTAGAAGTGAAGCTTGCTGTCTTTTCAGTGAGCATTTGTCTTCTCTCCCATCTTCCCCTCCTCTCTCCTAGCTGCTTTTCTACTTTCCTCTTCTCTAAGACAGACTTTTATGGTCTATGAGAGAGAACTGGTACAGGATCTTACTATGTCATGGAGGCTAACTTCAAATTCTTCATCCTCCCACCTCAGCCTCCAGGATGCTGAGACTGCAAAGCTGCATCATATGCACCCCCAAGCTAGTCAAATCAACTTTGACATGCTGCCCACATTTATGGATAGTATTGTAAAGATATTTTTCCTGGTAGAAATTTCATAAACCAGGGTTATCTTTATTCAAGACTGTCCCTTCCCTGGTGGCCTAATTGCTGACATTACAGAGACAAAGATAAGTTTTGATGACAGGTGTCTATGTATCAGAAGACAGCCCAGGTCCTCTCTCAACACTGACTATAGACAATACATAAAACCGAAGCATAAAAGTTAAATAAATGCTTTGTTAATTCTAGTTAAGAGCCACAACTGTTTGAATTATTTTCCAAGATTCCCATTTTCAAAGACTGCCATGCATCTAAGTCAAATAAAGATAAAGGAAGAAACACTTCAGATTTTCCATATGGTCCACACACATAGCTCATGTTTGTTTCCAAACAAGCCCAACGCTCTTAAGACCAAAGCAATTTTCTAAATCATAAACATATTAAAGCAACACACTTCTCATCAAGATCACCAGTCTCCTCTGTCTGAATATCACAAATATAATTAGTATGTGTACCGTGTTTACAATGCTGAAACCAGTCCTGAGCTCAACAGAGCAATTTAAAATTAATTTTTCTTCATACTGTGTAAATATACTGCAGTCTATCATTTCCCTTTAAATAAACCAACACTTTAATCTTTTAACAAATTTGTTGATTCATTGCTGGTACATAAAACTACACATGTTTAAAATAGACAACTTGATGAATTTGGACACGTGCGAAACTCATAAAATACCACAATTAAGTAACTTATATCCATCATGTCCAAGTTTCTTTCTGTCCTTTGTTTTGTTTTGTTTTTTAAAAAAAAAAAAACCGCCCATAACACGTGTTAAGCTCGTGCTATAGTATTTTTAACATTATATTGTCTAGTGCAACTCTATGACTTATTTCTTTTGTGTAACAGGAAATTTATACCAATTTTCAGTAAATTACAATTTCAATTAAAATTTCAATTAATCAAATAGATCACAATTGCAAGCTTGACTGTTCTGGTTATTTTTATGTCAACTTTGCATAAGCTAGTGTTATCTGAAAGGATGAAAATGAGAAAATGGAAAAAATGTAGGGCTTTTTTTTTTATTAATGATTGATGGGAGAGGGCACTAGCCAATCGTGTGATTGTCAACCTTGGGCTGGTGGTCCTGGGTCATCTAAGAAAGCAGACTGAGCAATGCATTAAGCAGCATCCCTTCATGGTCTCTTTATCATTTCCTGTCTTCAGGCTCCTACCTTGTTTGAGTTACTGTCCTGACTTCCTTTGATGATCAATAGTGATATGGAAGTGTAAGCCAAATAACTAGCTTTTTGGTTATTGTATTTCAGTGCAGCATAGAAACCCTTACTAAGACAACTATTTTAGATACCTCGTATGAGTATATTCACAGAATATTTTTGGTGCTTATTTATTCATTACAGTGATCTCCATGCTCATCCAGGTTTCAAAATACTGAGTAAGATTCCATTAAGTATAACTAACACATACAACACACGCACACGCACACACACATACACACAAACACACATGTGCACACCAACATTCTCCTCAATCTGGTCATAGTGAATAATGTTAGAATGAATCTAAATCTCCACTTAAAATCACTTTGGTAGCAATTTAACTTTCATATCTAAATCACTCTGACATGTTTTTCCATTTATCATAAAAGCAGTTATTGTTCCTGCGTATAGCAGTGGAGACAATTACAGAGAAGGGCTTTATCCTATGGTACGTACCATGCATCTTGGGAAAAACATGTACCAGAACATTGAGGATTTACTCAGAACTGACATTGTGCTGGAGAAGGCACTTAACTAATTGGAAATCTTTGGAGTATTTTTGATCATCTGGGAAATGTTATATGCAACCAAGTGTGTTTCCATACCCATGGGAAGAATTTCTACTGTGAGATATCTTAACTTCCTGTATGTCACAGAAAAGTTGGCTTCATATTTCACCTAATATATGCAAAATAACACGTATTTCTAGCTACGTTGTGTAAAAGCTTCCTCCTAGATTGACTGTTGTTCCATCCTGCAGGAAGTTCCGTAAGCAGGAAAGTAAAGAACTCAAAATAACTTCAGGATGTCCCTGAAAATGACAAGATTTACTCAGCCCCTCCCTGCCAAATTAAATAATAAAAACTGAGAGTTCTTTTCAGATAGAGGGAAACTGAATTGTAAAGAAGATTCTGAGACCAGATTGTAGCACAATTAATTGAAAACCAGAGACAGATTTTGGGGTTCAACCTGAAGACCAGAAAAGCAAAACAGCCAGCCACAGATTCTTACCTCGACTTCAGTCTGAAAATGGTGGTCCTGTCTCCAGAAAACCTCAGAATAAGACTGAGAACTGTCTCCTCCTGTGTTATATTCCTCTCTAGTTCTGGGATTAATAGCATGCACCACTACTGCCTGGTTTCTATGGCAAGCTAGTGTGGTTACTGCAATTAAAGATGTGTGTCATTGCTGCCTGGTTTGTAAGACAGGCCAGTGTGGCTGTTTTACTTTTCTGGTCTTCAGGAAAACTTTATTTATTAAACTACAAATGAAATGTCACTACCCCCAGACCAGCTGTATTCAAGAAATAGATACATCCAAGCTGTCCTGAAGAGGTTTAGACCTCTTGATGCACCTGGAAAGAGAACTCTCCAGTCTGTGAAGCTGACTGCAGAATGTGCGGTGTGCTTTAGGTTCCCGACTTTGTAAGCTTTTCTACATGCTGGGGTAGACTTTGGTGATGTAGCTGTCTTTGATTCACTTCAGCTCCTATAAGTAACATCTCAACCCATATTCTTGTAAGTAACTCTGATAAAACTCATTTTTTCACCATATTGAACTTTGGTGGCACCTGTAGTTTAGTCTATTGTGGGTTCCCTATCTGGGGTGAGTAGATGTATATGTTGTGTCTCCCAGGAAAATTTTTTCATTAAACAACCCAGTAAAAATTTAGAATGACATATTTCAGAAATTAAGGAATTTGTTTATGATTCATTTTTTCCAAATATAATCAAAATGGTCAGCCTTTAAAAAGATAGCCCTAAATTAAAACGTGCTGTTTCTGTTCTGTGTGATTGCATACTGATGTGCTAGTATATTTAAGAATGCAGAGTAGAATTTCTGTCCAAATAAGGGTATCATTTGGAGAAATGTAGCTCAAACTGTTTTATGGCAGGATTTCTTAGCAAAATGAACTATGGATAGGTTGTATAAAGTCTGTTCATTTCCTAAAAATCTGAACAAAGTATTAAGTGCTATGAAGTAATCTATTCATGCTATCAAAGAATAAAAATACACACCAACATAGCTACAAACCCTTTGATCTACAAAGATTTTCTAACTGCAAGATACCCTGGTACTATGATGGCCCCAGACTTGTAGGAGTAGCCACCAACATCTGATTTGACTTAAGGCTCACTCTGTGAGATGGGACCTACACCTGGTGGTGCCTGAGTGATCAAAAGCCTGAGACTTGGTATCCCAGAGACCTAGAGTAAAACCAAATACTCCTGTTCTACTAAAGGAACATATTGGTAAGTTGACTTTCAATTGCATTGTGCTATATAACAGATCAATACCTTCCTGAACCATCATCAGAGAAGCTTCCTCCTGCAGCAAATGGGAACAAATATACAGATGTCAGCCAGACAATATGCAAAGAGAGAGACCTTGGAGCATTGCCCTAAACAGGAAGTTCCCATCAAATCCTTCCCTCCAGGTGTCAGAGAATCCCAGGAAAGATGATGCCGAAAGGGATGGAGCACATCAAGGAGACAAGGCCCTCTCAACCCAACAGGTCAGACACATTTACAAACCAACAGAGATCGAGGTAGCATGACTAGTGCCTGCATAGAACTGCAGTAGATGATTCATTACTTAGAGCCGAAAGATGCGGACACAAGCCTCATCCATAACCCAGAGCCACCTGTAATTGATCAATACTTGAATGTGAAAATGTAGTTTTCTCCAAGGGCGTCTCGCTGGGGAAACAAACTACTACTCTTTAGAGTAGTCTGCATGCCCAGCAGTAGATGACCAGCTGAAAAAGAACTGAGTGGCATCTTTGGAGGTTCTGTGTCTCACAATGTCGTGCCAGTGTTGTGGGAACTTATTCAGCCAACAGCCTTTAAGATACCAGTATACATTGGGTGTGGACTCATGTATGATAAGTGCAGATGAAAAGCGTGCCTGGCCTTCTTTTCTGCTGGATTTGGTTCTAGTCCCCAGCTCACACAAAGGACTACAAATTGCTATGTTTACTATGAGTGTATTCCCAAATAAAGAAACCTTTGTTATACTCTGTTCAGGGATATTGTGACACTCCTTGGTACTACTACCTGCCAGGGCTTTTTCTTTTCTTTTTTTTATATTGTCTTTATTTCTAAGGTGGGCCATAATGTGACATGCTTGAGGCAGAAGCAAGAAATTTAAAAAACATTCCAGTTGCCATAGTAATAAAGTTACTAAAGTATGGGTACAATAGAACATGGAGAAAGAACCACCTGCCCAATTATGACCATTTATACCAGTGGGTGCCTTATTGAGCCTCTTACAGACCTATGAATCAGCTTTAACAAGTTCCGTCCCTCTACAATATCTGTATGTTTAGTTTTACAGCTCTGGTTCTTCTGAAAGTCTGTTGTTTTGAGGTTTGTTTGGTTGATGTGTTTTTCACAGGTTAATAAATATTTGAAATTATGTTTCCTTCATATTAAAAGTTATCGGGTGGAATATTCCTGTGCAACATGACATTAAATACTTCATTACATAATAAACATAAAGAGCATGTGACTATCATAGGACCATAACAGAAACAGAATTTAAAATTTGGTTTGTTTCCAGCACAAGATTTACTTTATTACCTACATTGCACCATTTTTTTCCTTTCCTGCCCTTGATTTGCATAAAAGCAAGTAAATCACAGACCTCAGTCCACTGTAGTCGCTCTCTGGCTATTTGAAATAACTACCAAATAAAACCAAGAGACTTTTGTGTGGTGTTGCAGCTTGAGGAATAGAGGTAGTAAACACATGCTGGGGAGAAATTTCTGTTTAAGTTTGCTACAGCTTCCAGTCTCAGAAACTACTTTCAATCTTCCAAGAGCTCAGCCACATTCTCTCTGTTGAACTCATGGAACCCTTTTGTTCCTTTTGTAATGTGATGTCCTGTTTTGCTTCAGTTAGCTCCAGCTGGCTTTCTCTATGTGCAACACAAGAATCCTAACGGCAAGGATGCCAGGGTTGGTTTTCATCAAAAGGATAAACAGACAAAATTTCACTGACCTCAAAGATTAGTTGATTCCAAGGGAATTATGTCTTTTGTTGTAAGTGTAGACTTCTAACTCAGAATTACTCTCTATGAGACTTTTAAATAAATACACTGTTCACAACGCCTTCAAGTTCACCCACACTCTGAAGACTTTGTGTCTAGGCAACGGTCATTTTTAAGATGTCAAGATCTACAGTTCAGGTAAGTACCTATCAAACACCACAGAAGATTTGGATCAAACAGACATGAATTCAAATCCCGGAAGCTAGCTCCCTGGTTGATCTTACTTATTATTACTGTTCTCCTCCTCCTCCAACATCTCATTCTCCTCTTTATCTTTCTCCTCATCCTTATTTTCTTCTAGATGGAGGTATCTCACCTACAGTTGTTTATCTGGAATAGTATTTGACACATACATAGTAAATTACACTTTGGATTTCTTACCACTGTTTAGACCTTGCTGTTTTATTGCTGGTAAGTCCTAGTGTTACGTATTTATATTCCTTAGTTTTCTATATAAAAGTCAGGTTCCCCTCTTGCTATTTTTCCTTTCCCCTCTTTTGTTTTTGTCAAGCTGGTGGTCAATGAGCTGCTTGTCTGTCAGTGTCAGGAGCTAGGAGAGTTTTAAACATGTGGGGCTGTAGGCTCGGGAGCTAGAAGATGACTGCAGAAGTTTGGGCTGGGATCTTGGGTCCAGGTGCCCCTTGTCTATGGACACCGGAAGATGGCAGGATGGTAGAAGTTTGGTCTGTGTTCTCAGTGTCTAGGTATCTATACCCATGAATGTGGAGAGCTGGGCAGTGAACAGAAAATGGAACTGAGTAAAATACAAGTCGTTTGACTGCAGGCATAATAACCTGTATAATAACAAACCCCACTTGACTACAGACGTAGCATCTTGCACGTTAATGACGAGCTACGAATGACTAGAGACATAGTATCTCCTATATTAGTGATGGGCTCTAATAACTAGAGACATAGTATCTCCTACATTAGTGATGGGCTCTAATGACTAGAGACATAGTATCTTCTACATTAGTGATGGGCTCTCATGACTACAGACCTTTCAGAATTTCTTCTCTAGAGTCTCACAATTCACAGCCTTGATCTTTCTCATCTTCATTTCCATTTCCACCTTCTCTGCCTTTTAGCTCATACCTACTCTTTTCTCATCTCACACATAATAGGCAGAGTGATTCATCTTTATAATAGTTCCCCCCCCACCCCAGCGCTGCCACATAGGAGCCTGATTTGTATTGCATTCTATCTTGGTCACCTGGGTTCTGGATTCTCTGAAGATCTTTTACCAGGCCCTTATCTCTGTGACTCAGTGCAACTTCCTGAGTTCTTCAGAATTTTGTTACAAACGGAAACAGTCTTGGAGTGTCTGCGATCATCCAGATTCCACTCTGTTGAATACTCTCTCTGGAATTTATGTGAAGCTTGGGCTAGGTTGACGCTGGAGGTAGAAATGCTGAGATGTACTGTTTTTTTTTTTCTCATAGACTTTTTCTACTGTTTTTGTTTTATTCTTCAGATCCTATAATTTATACATAAACCTGATCACATGGTAAGTGTGCATACATAGGATGGCTATCAATTCTGAGAGATAGATACTGGGCGATATTTCTTTTCAGTTTGAATACATTGAATTTAGAGTTGATGGAGGCTGCTTATTTGTCCCTGGCCAATCAGACTAAAAATAATTATACTATTTTAATTGTATTAATTTATTGCTGTTTGGCCTAATTAGCATGTGTATATTTCTAGTTAACTCTTACATCTTAAATTAATCAATTTCTATTAATTTGTGCATAATCATAAGGCTTGTGGTTTGTTGGTAAAGTTCCCGGGCTTCTGTCTTTCTTGGTAGCAGTTACATGGCGTCTCACTGACTCTGCCTACTTTCTCCTCCTTTATGTGTTTGAAATTTCTGCCCTGCCCTATTTTGCACTTTAAGAGGCCCAAAGCAACTTTTTTATTAACCAACGATATTTACAACATACAGAGGGAAATCCCACTTCAATTTAGAATTTAATCTTGTAAATTAAATAGTGACTTAAAGTAGAATTTTAGCGATCAGGGAAATGCAAATCAAGACAACTTTAAGATACCATCTTACACCTGTCAGAATGGCTAAAATCAAAAACACCAATGATAACCTTTGCTGGAGAGGTTGTGGAGAAAGGGGTACACTCATCCATTGCTGGTGGGAATGCAAACTTGTGCAACCACTCTGGAAAGCAGTGTGGCGGTTTCTCAGAAAATTCGGGATCAACCTACCCCTGGACCCAGCAATACCACTCTTGGGAATATACCCAAGAGAGGCCTTATCATACAATAAAAATATATGCTCTACTGTGTTCATAGCAGCATTGTTTGTAATAGCCAGAACCTGGAAACAACCGAGAATTTCTTCTATATTTAGCAGACATGGAATAAATTTTAAAATTTTGTTCTTTTATTTTTTCTCTATCAAAGTCATATAAATAGATTATTTTCTTCAAATTGCACTGTATTTACTTATTTTGTGTGTAAGCATGTGGAGGTCAAAGGACAACTTTTGTGAGTCAGATGTCTACTTCTACAGTATAGGTTTTGGCAAACTTAGGTTGGCAGGCACCTTTACCCACTGAGTGATCTTATTAGACCTGTATGAATACATTCTAAGTGAGAGGACAGAAAAATGTCATTCAGTTTTATCCCTCTAAGACAGCAGTTCTCAAACCTGGGTTGTGACTCTTCTGGGTGTCAAATGGCCCTCTCACTGGAGTCAGGTATCAGATATCCTGCATATTTACATTATAATTCATAAGAGTAGCACAATTACAGTTATGAAATAGAAACATAAATAATGTTATGGTTGGTGATCACTACCATCTGAGTAACTTTATTAAAGGGTTGCAGTATTAGGAAGGTTGAGAACTATGATCTAAGATAAAAACCTGTTCCTGTCTACTGTCTCCAAACAGTTTTTACAATTTGTTCTTCAGCTGCCTTTCCCCTTGGTGTTTCAGTTCAGACACACATCAGTAAGCTCTCCAGGGTATTCTCATTAGTTTTTCTTTAATATTCCAGGCCAAAGCATTGCCCCAAAACATCATCTGTTAAGCCACTAAGGGATAGAGATGCCATCTTCTCCACCTGCCTAACAAAGAAACTGGACAAAGAATTAGCAAATGCTAGGTAAAAGGATGACGTATGTCCTCCTCCTTTCCCTTTCTTCCCCTTTGCTATTCCCATGCTTTATCTCTCTGTCTCTTCCCCTCTAAGAGTAATCATTGTACTACTATATTTTAGAGCACCCTGAGATATAGTATGAATAAGAATTTAACGAAATAGTATAATACTTAGACAACAAGTTAAAAGTTATTGACAAAGACAGTGGCAATGTAAAAGAATTAAATATAATCACACTATGATGCAGCATATTATAATTTTCCCTTAAACGCTACTAAAACGGCAAAATAAAACAAAGGGACATATTTACTTCAGTTGTGGAGCAAGATAAATTTCTAAACATGAAAGCTTATAATTAAAATAAAAACACCACCATCTATCTTAGCTCAAATTCAGGCATTCAACTCTTGAGTTGGGGTCCTGGAAGAGGAGAAAAGTGAGTTTAGTAAAATCTGTTTCTGTCTCCCTCTAGACTGGATGGAATGTGACTACTTTTATCATGTTCCCAATAGCACAGTTAGAGCAACTCTTACCCCATGCCATTTGGCCTTGATAAACTGGACATCTTACCTATAAGGCAAGAGAAGCTCTCCCTTTTCTAATTTTCTTTTGTTAGCTAATTCATCACAGGAACAACAAATAACTAATGCCCTCTTAAGACTAAACTACTAATAAAACTCTCAAAGGCTAAAATGTTTATTAGATATAGTCCTATTACCCACCTGATGTTTATCAGCACTATAGAAAGTTTTACAAGCCCATCAAGTACACCTACACATCCTGGAGCTGAGTCTGTACAAGTCTGCTCTATTCTCTGCTGGACTCACACTTGGTTCATGTTCCTAACCCTGACTTCAGATATCTGAACACACACGACATCAAGGAACCTGTTGAATATATGGTTTTTAATACTATATCTGGTCCATATCTCTACAAAAAATATCATCTTCTTATGCTTGATTCCCTAAACAAGCTATGTACTTTGAGAACATCTGTTTTACTTTTCCCGTCCTATTTAAAACCAGAGCCTAGCTGGAGTGTTGCTTGGCATGCTTTGATTTTATTGTTTCAGCCTCTCTGGTGGTTTTATTTATAAGTTTACCAAGTAACTTGGCATGAACTTGCCTATCATCCAGCTCAAAGTCATTAATGAGAAAACAACCCATGGTTAGTTTCCTGAAAATGCAGAGCATCTTCCCAAATATGCTTCATTTGTTTGCTCCCTGTGGTTTTCATGGAAGTTTTTTTTAACACATATATTGATTTTATTCAGGGTTCATCATTTCATCTCCATGTTGGTTAATCTTTTTTTTTTTTTTTTGAGACACTGTCTTAGGGTTCTATTGATGTGATGAAACACCATGACCAAAACAACTTAGGAAGGAGAGAATTTATTCTGCTTAAACTTTTTTTTTTTTTTAAGCTTTGGAGCCTGTCCTGGAACTAGCTCTTGTAGACCAGGCTGGTCTCGAACTCACAGAGATCCAACTGCCTTTGCCTCCTGAGTTCTGGGCTTAAAGGTGTGCACCACTACTGCCTCGCTAAGTTTACATTCTCAACTTCCACATCAGAGTTCATGAAAGGAAACAGGCAGGAACTCAAGATGACAGAAAACTGGAGCAGGAATTGATGAAGAGGCTATGGAGGGGTGCTGCTTACTGACTTGCTTCCCATGACTTGTTTGGCCTGTTTTCTTAGAGAACCCTGGAACACCAATCCAGAGATGGCCCCACCCAAAATGGGCTGGTCCCTTTCCCATCAATCACTAATTCCAAAAGATTTCCTACTGCTGGGTCTAATGGAGGCGTATTCTCAATTGAGGCTCCTCTGATGACCGTAGCCTGTGTTAATTTGACATAAAATTAGCCAATACGGATGCCTTTACATCTTTTCATTGAAAACAGTTTTTGCATCAATACACCATATTTATGTTTTTTACATAAATACATTTTTTACGTAAATACACTATATTTATGCTTCTCCTCCCCTCCAAATCCTCATAGATCACCTCAGTTCTCTAGACACCCATACATTTATTTTTCTCTCTCTTTAAAACAGACTATCAAAATGAAACCAACAACAAAAACTACCACAAAGAATAAGAAACATACATATACTTAAAATAATCCCCCCAAAGAGAAATCAAAACAATCAAAAGACCAATAAGACAAAAATTCTCCAAACAAAGCATAATGAGACAGCATATTTACAAAATGCCATTGAGTTCATTTTGTGTTGTTGAACTATGTTTGGGCATGAGTTCTGCCCTGAATTATGTTATATATCCAGGGAAACTCCATTGGAGTAAATTGATTCTTTTTTGCCATGAGTATAAATTGCATATAGCTTCTTGATCACGGAGAAGCCTGTGTTCACCAACCCTCTCAGGCCTGGAATGTCTGGCTTGAGCCTATGCAGGCCTTGTGAGTCCTGTTCCAGTTTTTGTGAGTTCATGTGAGCATCAATCCTGTTGTGCCTGAAAGACACTGTTTCCTTGGAGATGTCCATCATCTTTGGTTTTTATCATCTTTCTACTTCCTTTTCCACCTTTATCCCTGAGCCTCGAGGGATAAATCCTTGAGGGATTTTGTTGGAAACATTTAGAAATGAGTAAGCTCATATGAGCATGAATCATCTTGTGTCCAGAAGACACTGCTCCCTTTGAGTCATCTGTCATCTTTCACTTCTAAAGTCTTCTTGCCTCTTCTTTCACCTAGATCCCTGAGACCTGGGGGAAGGGCTTTGATGAAAAGTCCATTCAGGACTGAGTGCTCCAAAAACTGTCACTCTCTAAATACTTTTCATCATGGATCTCTGTTATTTCAAATCTACTGCCAAAGAAACTTCTCTGATGAGGACTGAAAGAGGCATTGACCTAAGGGAATAGCAATATGTCATTAGCTCTCATCGTATTGCTATGTTCCTTTACCAGAATAGGAGTCTAAAATTTTCCCCAAAGCCCATGACTTATCTAGTCTCAGGTTCTTAGTCACTTTAATAATGTCGGGTATAGGTTCCAACTCATAGAATCAAAAACTGATTGGTTATGCCAGGCGATGGTGGCGCACTCCTTTAATCCCAGCACTCGGGAGGCAGAGGCAGGCGGATCTCTGTGAGTTCAAGACCAGCCTGGTCTACAGAGCTAGTTCCAG
>NW_026068602.1:0-579 GCF_014885135.2 Alexandromys fortis
GGACAGAAAAATATAATCCAGGGATGATAAATGCATGGTTTACAGATGGATCCTCAATCTCAAAAAATAATATTATACATTGGAAAGCAGCAGCACACATAGACCCAAAGATGGCACAATATTAACAGACAGTAGTATGAGCAAGTCAGCACAACATGCAGAAGTTACAGCTGCAGCTATAGCTATAGCACACTCTCAAAGAGAAAAACAGAATAGTATACATATATTTACTGATTCTTGGTGTGTAGCCAATGGTATAGCGATTTGGTCAGGAAAATGGAAACAAAATAATTGGAAAACAGCAGGCAAAGATATCTGGTCCAAAGAAGCATGGATAGAAATGGCAGAAGCAGCAAAAACGATGAAAATCATTGTGTTCCATGTAGATGCACAAACAGGTAAAAAAGATGAAATGCATAAATATAATGACACTGTAGATGAGCTGGCAGCAGCAAATTAAAGAAAGGGCAATTTACAAAACAATACCCCAGGAAGGAAACAAAATAAAGATAAAACGAGATTGGATTAAAATCTCGAACCCAGACCTAACTAAAGAGATACACCCACAAGAAATTCTAA
>NW_026068602.1:6968-8258 GCF_014885135.2 Alexandromys fortis
GGGGGGGGGGGGGGAGAGAGAGAGAGAGAGAGAGAGAGAGAGAGAGAGAGAGAGACTGAGAAAGAGAGAGCAAGGAGGAAGGAGGAAGCAGAGAAATTAGGAGAAAGGCAGAAGAAAGCACTGCCTCTGAGAAGCTAAGCGAAGCACTGCCTCTCTCCAGGAGGCGAAGCTGCCTCTCTCAGGGAGGCAGAGGGTGAACTGGGGAAAAGGGGTGGGAACTGGGAATGGGCGCGAACTGGGAATGGGCGCGAACTCGGAAGGGGTGCGAACTCGGAAGGGGCGCGCACTCGGAAAGGGCGCAAACTTGGAAAGGGTGCGAACTGGAAATGGGCCCAAACACAGGCTGGAAGCTGAAGATCAGCCTGCCTCAGCAGATGGGGAAAGGAGTGGGCGTGGCTTGCCACATAGCTTGCTACCAGGATTTGGGGACCCATAGCATTTCTGCAGCCTACTGCCAACAGGGATCCTGCAACAGTTTTTTTTTTTTTTTTTTAAATCATAACACTAATTATTTATTACAAAGTTCCACTGGCGCTTGGTCAACATTCTCTGAAACTATGTGTTATTTCCATTTTGGGATACTTTCAATAAGTATTTATATAGAAACTAATCTTCTCTTTGATTTTTAATTCAGTTTTGGCATTCTTAATATTGGGAACAGGACTTGCCAGGTAGAATAATTGTATCTATTCTTTCTCACCATTTTTTTAAACTTTTTTTTTTGTTTTTTGGTTTTTTTTTTTTTTTGAGAAAGTATTGTTTTGTAGCTTTGGAGCCTATCCTGGAACTAGCTCTTGTAGACCAGGCTGCCCTCAAACTCATAGAGATCCACCTGCCTTTGCCTCCCAAGTGCTGGTAATGTGTGGCCCCTCTTTTTAACTCTTGTAGCACCATTGCATTATTTTTTTTAACTATACTTCAGCTGGTTTATTGTTTTTTTTAATTAACAGACATCATTTTGATTTCTCAGTCCCTTATATTTTGTGTCTCCTTCATATTATCTCATGTATATTTTTAATGACTTGATATTTTCAGGTTATTCTAGACAATTTTAAAATTTCCTTTTTGAGAGAATTTTCACAGGAGAAAATTTTATTTCTGTTGGGCAAAACTTTTTCCCATTTTTTTCCTTGTTTTTATTTACATCTCTCTCCTTGTATGCTTTCTTCCAATAACAAATGAGTTCCTCAATTCAATAAACAGTTATCTGACCTTTGAGGCCTGAGTTCAATCCTCAAAACCCCTGTAGAGGAAAGAGAGGCAGACTTCTGCAAATTGTTCTTTGACCTC
>NW_026068602.1:14052-16625 GCF_014885135.2 Alexandromys fortis
TTTTTTTTTTTTTTTGAGAAAGTATTGTTTTGTAGCTTTGGAGCCTATCCTGGAACTAGCTCTTGTAGACCAGGCTGCCCTCAAACTCATAGAGATCCACCTGCCTTTGCCTCCCAAGTGCTGGTAATGTGTGGCCCCTCTTTTTAACTCTTGTAGCACCATTGCATTATTTTTTTTAACTATACTTCAGCTGGTTTATTGTTTTTTTTAATTAACAGACATCATTTTGATTTCTCAGTCCCTTATATTTTGTGTCTCCTTCATATTATCTCATGTATATTTTTAATGACTTGATATTTTCAGGTTATTCTAGACAATTTTAAAATTTCCTTTTTGAGAGAATTTTCACAGGAGAAAATTTTATTTCTGTTGGGCAAAACTTTTTCCCATTTTTTTCCTTGTTTTTATTTACATCTCTCTCCTTGTATGCTTTCTTCCAATAACAAATGAGTTCCTCAATTCAATAAACAGTTATCTGACCTTTGAGGCCTGAGTTCAATCCTCAAAACCCCTGTAGAGGAAAGAGAGGCAGACTTCTGCAAATTGTTCTTTGACCTCTACATGTCTGTAGAGGTGTGTACCCCTGACACACACAAGGATTGTAAGTTTTTAAGTCTATGTGCTGAGGCAGATGTAAACTGTTCTCCACATTGATGAGGTTTATCGGCTGGTGGAATGGGTGCTGCAGTGTGAAGATCTGCTCTACCTCAATCCCAACCTGACCTCCTGCTGAATGTCGACTAGGCAACCCTCTCTACAGGGAAAGGACACTAGGGAACCATGTTTCCTGAAGACGGATTTAACACCCACAGGGAGTATGTGGGGCAGGCTCCCATAGTGCTCTACTTGATCAGTTCCTATTTCCCATCACCTGCCTTCCTTCAAAATACTGAAAATTCAAATGATTTCCTGACTGTCTACATGTTCTGTCTCTTATGATGGGACATCGTCTTTTAAACATCCTTTACTGACATCATGCTACCACATACTAAACCCAAGAGAAAATGAAAAGAATCTATATTCAGACTGCACTCACTTCCTGAAGTTTTATTGCTAGTACATTCTATATTAGGACATTTTGTAACCTTTATTACAATTGATGATTTGATGTCTTTTAGACTCTCCAGGCATGATTTTTAAAATGTTTTTAATTTTAACTGACACATAGTAATTGCCCATAAGGGTGCAGTTTGACATTTAAATACATATATATAATACACCATAATCACCTGTGACCCTAGACACTGAGCCTTTCTGTGGGAACATTCTACATGTAATCTTGAAAATTCTCTAGTGGTTTATTATACAAAATCCTGTAAAATGCATGATTCAAGCATGAACCTAACCATTAAAATACTTAAACAACAATACATCAAAAGTCATCTCATCAGCTAACTGGTGTGATTGCCAAACAAAATTAGTATCTAGAATTGGGTTACTAAGAGCAACAGAATTATTCATTACTTGGAACACTTTAAGAAGTTCCCCCAAGCTGGGCATTGGTGGTGCAGGCCTTTAATCCCAGCACTCGGGAGGCAGAGGCAGGTGGATCTCTGTGAGTTCGATGCCAGCCTGGTCTACAAGAGCTACTGCCAGGACAGGAACCAAAAGCTATGGAGAAACCCTGTCTCGAAAAACTAAAAAAAAGGAAAAAAAAAAAAAACAAAAAAAAGAAGTTCCCCCAAAATCTCCCCTCACACAGACCCTTTACTGAACTAAGAGAGGTGCAGTTTGCTCTGATTGGCTTATACAATCTGAAAGCTGACCTCTGTAGACTGGGCCTATGAGGGATTCCATACCTCACAAGTCCAGATGGGACCTGAACACACACACACACACACACACACACACACACACTCCAAAATAACAAAACATCAAAAAAAAGTGCTGGGGAAAGGAATGCTGAAGAGGTAACCAAAATATTCATTTATCTTCCACCTATTTATAGCAAGTAACTAATTAGGGTTGATGTACACAGGCTGCTACATCACAAAGTATTTAGTAAATGTCACAGGATCAGTCATGATAGTGAAAACATTTATGTTAAGACAGTGAGTGACCTTAGATACAGGGCAGGATCATCAAGAGGGACTTGGATATCTCCACATCAAAATTTGCTAAAGAAATTCTGTACTATGACCATGCAGCTGCTTGCTGGCAGGACCTGCTCAGCCGCGGCAGGATGGAGAAGCACCAGGGTGCCCCTGCATACCTTACCCTCAGATCCTGTACTTAATCTCTCTGCATCTATTGTTCTCATTACTTTGGCTCAGTACTAATGGCAAACATAGGAACCTAGATGACACAAATTAATTTTAATACATTGTAAAGAAAAGAAAGGGGGGGTGATAAGGATCCTATTTAGAATTGTTTTCTCTTCACAGATGTAAGCAATTCTGCTACTTTGGACTGTTACAGATACTGTATCCACCTTTGTCTTGGTTTTGCTTCCTAGGACACAGGCTGTTTAATCTATATTTGAATCTACAGTATGATTCATTTCGCACATAATATATCCTGCATTCTATCACATTTTTATTAAAATTATTCACAAACTTAAACTTCTAATTTTA
>NW_026068602.1:19984-22347 GCF_014885135.2 Alexandromys fortis
CTGGCAATGAAAAGAGTTTGAAGGCTCTGTCTTTTTTAAAGTAGGGGGTTGAAAAAGGAAAAAAAGGGGAGAAGAGCTGCCAATGTACTAGTTCTAGTTGTGTTAAAAAATAAAAGGCAACTGAGCCATATA
Source organism: Alexandromys fortis (assembly GCF_014885135.2). Taxonomy (NCBI): domain Eukaryota; kingdom Metazoa; phylum Chordata; class Mammalia; order Rodentia; family Cricetidae; genus Alexandromys; species Alexandromys fortis. Next base: position 20,117 of record NW_026068602.1, read on the forward strand.
GCTGGTATTACCATAGCACACAGGGGAAAAAAGCAGCTTTGATTGACGCTTTATCCATATTTTATAGAGGTACTTATTTTTTTTTCATCTGTTCAAATGCAGAAAATGGCCTTGATGTTCCTCCCCCTTAACTGAAATGTGGGAAGTCTCTCTGTTGTAACTGTTTCCAGGACACTTGGTGGCTTGTATAGGCAGTGACAGCACAGGCTCCCTCTCACCTGAGAAAACATTATCAGTCTGCCCTTTACCACCTTCTCTTATTTTTTTCATGCCCTTTACCATCTAACTGCTGCCCAGTCAGACCCAAATACCCAGTACCAGGAAAAGTAACAGAGCCTTGGCCCCTGGGACTACATTCCATCAGGGCTGACCACAGTAATGGGAGGCATCCCCCAGAGCTTCCAAGGCATTAATCCCTTTTCCGCGGTTGCCAAACAAGCTTGCAGATCCATGCCACAGAGGCCACTTTTGTACCATCCCTGAAAGCCTTTTTTATCCAATTTTTGAGGACAGTTCACAAACACTACTCCCCGTCCCCACGCAATGCACTTGAATAGTACAAAAGCAGAGAACTCTGACGAAAATGATTCAAAAGCTGATGATGAAGCAGTAACTCAAAGATGTCTGGGAATGGGACTCCCAGGGTGTTCTCTGATTCCAACTCATTCATATTGTCTCTAGTCTTCCTAAAACTGTGACATTAGCCAAGTGAAAAATGTATGCTGACAAAGACAAACAGCAATACTAATATGAAAATCATAGTGCAACCTCAACTCTATGTGGTATTTTCTAGAAGAGCACAGAGATCAGAAGTCCTAAGGGTAACAGAGAACAGAACAACTGATTTTTATGATAAAGACCCTAAAGTCATAAAGAAAATGTTAACTCCTGTTGGCCATATTTTGCTATGATATGAAAACATTCCATACATTTAAGAGCCATTTTTAATGAAAATGTAGCTATCAAAAATGGGACCATAAATATTCCTTTATAATCTGGCAATGTTCCATATGGAACTCACTTCACCCCACCAAATAGGGCAAGTGAAGGTCTATTATGTGTTGGGATAAGCCGTAGTCATTTCAGTAGATTTATTTCATATTACGATGCATTGCTTTCCCCACAGTTAAGTTTTGAAATGTATGGACTAAATCCCTGTAACATGAACATACATGTTAATACACTAGATAACAGTCCCCCCCCAAGGTTTCTTTTGAAAAGTAGGCACAGCTATGTAGAAAACTGATATGCTATGGTAATGGAGGAAGATGGTGCTAACTCACCAAATCCCAGCAGCTATAATAATGGATTTGTTTTTCTGAGGACAGGACCTTGTGAGGAAAAGGATGACAGATTGTCATGGAATCTTTTAGGTAGTGAGTACAAGGTCATGAGTGAAAACCGGAGATGACTCAGCTACATATAGCTGTATGTTTGAGCATATACTCTGTTCCTTAGAAGAGACTTGGGCCATTGTGAAATAATTTCTGACTCTCAAAACCAACTTCATTTATGAGAAAACACTATCTACTGTAACATCTAAGCATAGAAATATTTTGCTAAGCACCCACATTGAAATACCTATTATGACCATTTATGAAAATCTAACAGCATTCAAAACAAAACAGTACAAAATAATGTGGGGTACAATTGCTGGGTGTTGTAATGTAATTAAGTTGAGATGTCAGCAAGGACAGCTGGGAAGGAGGGAACATCCTGTAAGATTCCGTCAGCTAGGGCTGGAGAGCGTGCTCAGGCCGGAAGAGCACTTGCTGCTCTTGCAGAGGACCCACATTTAGTCCCCGGTACACATGTGTGCATTAAAACCTGCTCTAACACCAGTTCCAGGTGACCCAATGCCTTTTCTGGTCTCTGTGGGCTCCTGTACATGGTGCACAAATACACATTCAGATACACATACATATACATAAAATTAATATTTTCAAAATAGCCCTCAGTCAACTCATTCTCTAGGTAATAACAGCATCATACACTGAAATAAGTGAAATAGTACCCTAGTACTATTTCTTAGTACTCTATCTACATCACCATCTATAAAGAGGATGGGTATGAAAATGAAAAGCAAGCTTAGTTCATTGAGGGCTAAGATCTGAGGGGGCTAAATGCATTGATGGTATCCCAGGAGATAGCTTTACGGAATTGGAATCATGATAAACATGCCTTTGACTGTTTCTCTTTTTATGGCAAAGGTGGTATGTTAGATACATGTT
>NW_026068602.1:26934-33379 GCF_014885135.2 Alexandromys fortis
AATAGTACCCTAGTACTATTTCTTAGTACTCTATCTACATCACCATCTATAAAGAGGATGGGTATGAAAATGAAAAGCAAGCTTAGTTCATTGAGGGCTAAGATCTGAGGGGGCTAAATGCATTGATGGTATCCCAGGAGATAGCTTTACGGAATTGGAATCATGATAAACATGCCTTTGACTGTTTCTCTTTTTATGGCAAAGGTGGTATGTTAGATACATGTTTTCTTTAATTCTGATTACTACTAGGGCTGCATTTAACACTCCTCATACAACACTGTCAAAGACTAAGGAGGCTAATGTGTGTACCTGGACAGTGTGTATGCTGGATCTGCCAAGTCAAACCAGGAGGGAGGTAGAACATCCCCCTGGTGTCCATTTGGAATGCTCAATTCTTTCTCTTAAAGATTCCCATTCTTATTTATTTTTAATTATGCATATGGAGAGCAGAGATTTTACATGTGAGTGGAGGTGTCCCCGGAGGCCAGAGGCACCAAGTCTCTGGAGCTGGAGTTGTAAGTTGCCGGTCCCAGGAGCTAGGAATAGAACTTCAGCCTTGCAAGAGCAGTAGAGCTCCCAACCCCTCAGCCTTCTCTTCAATTTTGTAGATCCTTAATTTTAAATACTAAGGCAACTGTTGGAAATTGTGTGAAATACAGATGTGTAAGCTTTTCCCATTTGTCTCCTAAAATCCTAAGTTTAGGAACAAAAGCTGATAGTAAACCAATAGAGATTTTATAGATAGCACAGGCTTAATAAACAGCTAAAACATCTTCACCTTCCATCAGCGGAGATTCCCAGCACCTCTACACCTAATGCTGAAAGAAGAAAGAGAAATCAAGAGATGTGGCTGTGCCAGGTATTGTCAGTGCTTTCTTCCTCTCATTGCTCGGCCCAGAATTAATGAAATGTCAAAACCAGGCTAGTGGAAGGATCGCTAATTTGCCATGTAATGAAACAAAAGAATCTAAAAGCCACATGCTTCTCCTTTCATATAAAGAGAAGACAATAAAAAAGAACAAATTACACTCAGTATCATGGGACCTGAAACAATTGCAGGAGGAGGAAAGTGGTGGATGCAAGGCTCAGTGGACCCTTTAATGAATAGTGGCAAAATATTCTCCTAGACAAACCGCGTTCTTCCTAAGTTAAAGATGGGAAACAGGCCAATCTAATCAAACTCTTGTAAAAGAATCAGTGTGGACTTTACCCCCACTGACCTATATCAACTTTTGGAATTAATTGGGCTTCGTCAGGGGATGGGTACCCACATCATGATAACCTTTTTGCTTTTCCAGGCACTTCATTTGGGATCAAGCGCATCCCAGGGAGATTCCAGGTTCACCTGACATCAATTTCCCTGCTCCTGCTGATATCCATTTAATGTCACAATAATTAACTTGCAGCTATTACAACCAAGTTTCATAATTAACATTTTATTTGTCAAATATTTTACGTGCATATGTGTATTGTTAAAATCTTATGATCGATCAAAAAATCCTTACACTTTATTCTCTATAATCTTGTATATGAATTAATTACTGTGGAAAATTTAACTACCTATGGATTTTGATTTTGTACATATTACTTATTGTTAGTGATCAATCAAGTAGTAATGGGAACTACATTCCTTAAATTTAAAGAATTCAATGTACTTTCGATTCAATCTCTCCTATGTCTAATGGAAAATTGTGACTCTCATACTATAACCTCTTATCACCTTCAATTTTGAAGAATCCCATGGATAGACATTGTTTAAATGTGAAACCCTTAACAACACAAACATACGATTTTTTAACATTCTCAAAATTTGGAAGAAATGTTTAGTTACAAATTCTGAGCAGTTTGGAACCTGACACACATGTGCACATGCTGAGACTAATCTCCCTTACACCAGTCACCCATTTCATTAATGGACAATAACAAAATAAAGTCTTAAGAAAGATATTGAAAAGGATAAGCTCCCTTCTCCTCTGAGCTGGATACGTGACTGACAGCCAATTTGAAAATAACCTATAAACTGACAATGTGAAAGAGTTTTCTATTACAGATAATAACTTTATTTGATCAAAGGATAACCTAAAAATACAATTTTACTTTTTTTAAAGCACAGTTGTCAGCTGAAGAATGAACAACCTCTGGGCCCTAGCTTTATTTATGCTTAATGTTTATTTGGATCCCAGACCTTTCTTTTAAAATGACTGTTATCTGAGAAATACTAAGGATGATCCCTTCTCTTTCCTGACTTAGTTTAATATTCAGTCACTACATAACAAATGTAATAAACATACAAAGGTGTAGCTGAGTCAAAGGTTATCCTACACGAACAGTCAGTACTCAGTGTCAAAGGACATACAATAACATAAAAAATTAGGTAGCAGAGTACCTGATTCATAACTACATAAAAAAGATGAAGCATGGGCTGGAGAGATGGCTCAGAGGTTAAGAGCATTGCCAGCTCTTCCACAGGTCCTGAGTACAATTCCCAGCAACCACATGGAGGCTCACACCCATCTGTAATGAGGTCTGGTGCCCACTTCTGGACAACAGGCATACACATAGACAGAATATTGTATACATAATAAATAAATATTTTAAAAAAAGATGAAGCAGAAAGATTTCTGGTTGAATACTGGCCTGGGACACCCAGTGAGACTGTTCCACCAAAAAAAATCTATGCCGATATACATAATATATATATTAAACTATGCACCCTTTAATGATTAGTGGCAAAATATAAACCTAGACAACTGGCATCCTTCATAGATTAAGGATGGAAAAGAGTCAATTTCTATTCCAAATTTTTAAAAAGTATCTGCATCATTTCCCCCCTACTGTTTTAATATATACTTTTGGAAATAGCTAGGCTCTGCAGGGGATAAGCAGCCATATCAATATACATGTATTAAAGGAATGCCTAGGGTAGAAGGAGAGAGAGCCTCTGATGAGGCTTCTCAAGGAATATGGGATTATTTGCTAATTCTGATCATTTCTGTGTATGTACCACTTGCCTGCAAGCACAATCAGAAATAAAGAAAATGGGACTTAATAAAAATCATCTGTAGCCGGGAAGTGGTCACGCACACTTTTAATTCCAGCACTTGGGAGGCAGAAAAAAGAAGATCTCTCTGAGTTCAAGGTCAGCCTGGTCTACAAGAGCTAGTTCCAGGACAGCAAGAGCTGTTACACAGAGAAATCCTGCCTCGAAGATCCAAAAGAAAAAAACTTCTAACTGCAGATTCAGGCACAGATATAAGTAGGGAACTTCTTGTGCAACTGCAGTTAGAAGTTTTTCATGGTAAGAATGCAATCTTATTTATCATGGTTTTGTAGCAATGTGTGGCATCTATAATTACTGTCAGTGAAATGAATGAGTGAATAAATATATAAATTGTTCTCTGAAAAAAAGAAGAGAGAAAAGAAATGATCTGTGTAAGCATTTCTTTCTACAAAACTCAAGGCAGAGATTCAAAACATGAGTCTAAACCTAGGTTATCATACTGCTTTTTCAAGGTGTAGACTGTTCACTGCCGGAGGCATGGAGCTAGAAACCAACTCTCAGTTATCAGCTACTGGGAGAATCTCCCTGAGTTTTTATTACTAAAACAGCATTTATTCTGGTTATTCTCCTTTCACCAGCCTGCTTTCTGTTTCTCTAACCCTTCATTTATGTGTTTCTACAAGGGCTTCTCAGAAGTTCAGATGCCAAGGAGAGAGCATACAAATCATTTAGCAGGGTTCTCTAAGCATGTATTAGGCATGGCCCCAGAACAGAGTCTCTCCCCGAAACAATACAGACTCAGAGGCCCACAGTAAAGATCTAACTCAAGTCATTGCAAACCTGCTCCACCTGAAATCCAGGCCTCCGAAATACAGCTTGAGGCTCCCAGAGCCAAGTGACAGTACCTGGGATGCTCACAGTCTACACACAAGTTCACTGCAGACTTTGCCTCAGGGAAAAGTGGAGAACCATTTAAGGGACTCCTTCTGTGCACAGAACTGTTAGCACTCGGTAACAGAACACTGAAAGTCTCTTTAAAAAAACTCTCTGGGAAGCGCCCTTGAGTGGGAGGATATGAACATCTAACATCAATAACTATCTGTTTCTTCAAACCTGGCAAATAAGGCCTGGTTGATTTGGTACCCAGCTTGCCCAAGTAACCCCACCCAATACATTCTGGTTTAGAGTGCTATGTGTGTAAAATAATTTTTTTTCTTAATCAACGAAAGGCTTCCTTGGGGGGGGGGATATACTGGACTAATCATACATGAGTCTGAGGGCTGGGGAGATGGCTCACTTGCTGTTCTTACACGGGATCTGGGTTCAGTTCCTGGCATTCATATGAGGGCTCACAACCATCCACAGATCCAAAGATCTGACTACATCTGAGATCCATGTGCACCCAACTTACATGTGCTGCTCATACATTCATCCAAGCATAATGTTCAGACACACAGAATAAAAATAAATAAATCTTTGACTCTCTACATCTGAGGGGTTCCATGGTTGAAGTGTTGTAGGAAAGCAAGAGGACCAAGTTTGTGTCAACAGCAGCAGCATCAATGCCAAGTGAGCCCACCAGCTTTCCTGTAATTCCTCATTCAGACAGAGGAGACCAAGGGAGGGACCAGGAGCAAGCTGCTTATGGGGAAAAACTGTATTAATGAACTCTGGGTTTGTTTGGAAGACTCTGTCTCAAGGGAATAAGGTGGAAGAAGATTATAAGACAATTTCAAACGACGTCTGTGTTCTACAAGTGCTCATGTGCACGTACGCGCGTGAACACACACACATATACACGAAAAGAAAATCATACTGAAAATGGCATGCTTATATTTATGTAATATAGGTGTCAGAGACTCGTCAGAAAAAGGTACTTGCTATTAAGCCTGATGCCCTGAATTTATTTCCTGACACTTCTAAGGAAACAACAGACTTCAAGTTTAACTCTGACCCACATGGATATCGAGCCTTGGCGAACAAACACACCACACACAATAAATAAAAGCTACTACATGTAGCTAAATACTAGCCAGATTCCTGATTGTTTAATGTGGGATGGCTATGCCCCCTGTGTGAATTTTACAGAATGGTGAGCTACAGAGCCACAGCTAAGTGGAAACTCCCATCACCATGAGCAGCCCCCATATTCAACCATAAAAGGGCATAAGAAATCTAAGGCTAATAGTGCTCATGAGAACTGTGAAGCAAAACAAAGCAAATGAATAACAAGAAATGAAATTTAATTCCCTCCTTTGCTGACATATTTAGGTTTTATGTTTCTGTATTTGATTTTGTTTTTCTGAGACAGGATTTCTCTGTGTAGCCCTAACTGTCCTATACTCTGCTTTGTGGACCTGGCTGGCCTCCAACTCCAAGAGATCTGCCTGCCTCTGCCTCCCTAGTGCTAAGATTAAAGGCATGCACCACCACTGCCTGGCTCACATATTTGTAAACCCATTTTCAAAAAATTTTTTTCCAAAGGAAAAAAAATCAACATTGTAAGCTATGTGAGGTTTGGTTGTTTTTTTTTTCCTCGTTCAGACGTGAAGGGGGGGTGAGAAATGCACCTACCAGGTGGGCTTTTTCCAATTCTTTATTGTTAAACAGTAATTTTCATCAGATTTCAAAAGTCCTTATCAATAGCAAGGCTGTGGGAAGATGATACAGCTAATACACTGCTGGTAGACAATTAATGGAGTCTGCTTTTTCATTACACGAAGTTACATTCATTCTTATTCTATAAATTTCCTGCTCTATCTACACTCCAGATTCCCCTTTATTTATTTATTTGGAAGAATCTGTTTCCATGCTCATTACAGTCCGGTTACTCATCACTCTCTGGGGAGAAGGGCACAGAGTCCTCATAGATATTACTCGAAAAGAACCTGGAGCTGAAGTCCCCCAGCTCATAACATATATCAATAATTGTTTGGTCTTTTGTTTTAAATAAGGAATTTTCATTTTCTTCCCTTCCTCCTGACATCTCTTCCTCGTCTTTCTTTCTGAAATTGTTGAGGTTTCCACATTTGTAGTATTCTAAAATTTCATGATATAAAAAATATTTAATTTGTACTTACCAATTGTTATGATTTTTTAAAACAATGCTGCAAGATCCCAGGCTTCAGTAGGCAGCAGAAACCAGTAGTTCCCCAAATGGTGGTGGCTGGTCTTGTGGCGGTCCCGAGCTGTGGTGGCTGATACCAAGCCGAGACGCTGTGGCCGATACCGAGCCAAGCCACTGTGGCCGATCCCCTGAGTGGTTGCTGGTTCCAGGCAGGGAGACACGTGGAAGGCAGTCTAGTCCCAACTAGAAGGCAGTGTGAGGTAGAAGTCACATTGATATCGAACGGAATAGAATTGGGGGGGGAGTGGAGAAAGAGAGAGAGAGAGAGAGAGAGAGAGAGAGAGAGAGAGAGAGAGAAAGACAGAGAAAGACAGAGA
>NW_026068602.1:38410-40373 GCF_014885135.2 Alexandromys fortis
AGAGAGAGAGAGAGAGAGAGAGAGAGAGAGAGAGAGAGAGAGAGAGAGAGAGAGAGAGAGAGAGAGAGAGAGAGAGAGGAAGACAGACATAGAGAAAGGAGGAAGAGGAGAAATAAGGAGAGATGCAGAAGAAAGCACTGCCTCTGAGAAGCAAAGCAAAGCATTGCCTCTCTCTCTGGGAAGCGAAGCTGCCTCTCTCTGGGAGGAAGAGCTTGAACTGGGGAAAAGGGGTGGGAACTGGGAAAGGGCGAACTGGAAAAGAGCGGGAACTGGGAAAGGGCGCGAACTGGGAAAGGGCGCGAACTGGGAAAGGGCGCGAACTCGGAAAGGGCGCGAACTCGGAAAGGGCGCGAACTGGGAAAGGGTGCGAACTGGGAAAGGGCGCCAACTTGGAAAGGGCGCCAACTCGGAAAGGGCGCGAACTCGGAAATGGGCCCAAACACAGGCCAGGAGCTGAAGATCAGCCTGCCTCAGCAGATGGGGAAAGGACTGGGCATGGCTTGCCACATGGCTTGCTACCAGGATTTGGGGACCCAAAGCATTTCTGCTGCCTACTGCCACCAGGTATCTTGCAACAATTTTTTTCAAAAGAAAATCATAACACTAATTATTTATTACAAAGGTACACTGGCGATTGGTCAACATTCTCTGAAACTATGTGTTATTTCCATTTTGGGATACTTTCAATAAGTATTTATAGAGAGACTAATCTTCTCTTTGATTTTTCATTCAGTTTTGGCATTCTTAATATTGGGAACAGGACTTGCCAGGTAGAATAATTGTATCTATTCTTTGTTAGTTTCAATTCAACGACTATCTCATCTGTCTAGTCGAAAATTGTAAGTCTAATACTATAATCTCTTATCACTTTTGATTTTGAAGAATCCCATGGATATACATTGGGTAAATGTGCAACCCTTAACAAAGCAAACATACAATTATTTAACATTCTCAAAATCTGAAAGAAATGTTTGGTTACAAATTCTAGGCAGTTTGGAACATGACACACATGTGCACATGTTGAGACTAATCTCCCTCACACCAGTCACCCATTTCATCAATGGACAATAACATAATAAAGTCTTAAGAAAGATATTGAAAAGGATAAGCTCCCTGCTCCTCTGAGCTGGATGTGTAACTGACAGCCAAAGAGATTTATATTACAGATGGTAACTTTATTTGATCAAAAAATAAGGTAAAAATACTATTTTACTATTTTTTAAAGCACAGTTGTCAGTTGAAAAAAGAACAACCTCTGGACCCTAGAATTATTTTTGCTTAATGTTTATTTGGGTCCCAGACCTTTCTTTTAAAATGACTGTTATCTGGGAAATACTAAGGATGATCCCTTCTCTTTCCTGACTTAGTTTAATATGCAGTCACTAGATAACAAATGTAATAAACATACCGAGGTGTAGCTGAGTCGAAGGTTATCCTACACTTGAGCAGAAAGTACTCACTGTCAAATGACATACAATGACATACAAAATTAGGTAGTGGAGTACCTGATTTGTAGCTAAATAGGAAGATGAAGCAGAAGGTTTTACGGTTGGATGCTGATCTGGGACACCCAGTGAGACTGTTCCAAAAAAAAAAAACTATGCCAAGATTATATGTATGTGTGTATATACATATAGTTATTTATATAAGTAGACCCTTTAATGATTGGTGGCAAAATATACACCTAGACAACTGCCATCATTCATAGATTAAGGATGGAAAAAAAACAATTTCTATTCCTAATTTTTAAGGAGTATCTACATCATTTTTCCCCTATGTCCCTAATATCAACTTTTGGGAATAACTAGACTCTGCAGGAGATAAGCAGGCATATCAATATACATGTATTAAAGGAATGACTAGGTTGGAAGAAGAGCCTCTGATGAGGCTTCTCAAGCAATATGGGGTTATTTGCTAATTCTGTTCATGTCTACGTATGTACCAATTTCCCTGCAAGCATAAT
>NW_026068602.1:41869-43417 GCF_014885135.2 Alexandromys fortis
TCAAAGGAATATGGTGGAAAAAGAATATAAGACAATTTCAAATGACACCTGTGTTCTACAAGTGCACATGTGTGTGTGCACACACATTCACACACACACTCACACACACATGCAAACACACACAAAAAAACATACTGAAATTGGCATGCTTACAGTTATGTAATATAGGGTTCAGAGACTCGTCAGAAAAGGTACTTGCTCTTAACCCTGATAATCTGAATTCTTTCCCTGAGACTTCTAAAGAGACAACAGACTTCAAGTTTAACTCTGACCCACACAAATTTCGAGCCTTGGCAAACAAACATACCACAAACAATAAATAAAAGCTACTACATGTAGCTAAATACTAGCCAGATTCCTGTTGGTATAATGTGAGATGGCTATGCCTTCTGCGTGAATTGTACAGAATGGTGAGCTGCAGAGCCACAGCTGAGTGGAAACTCCCATCACCATGAGCAGCCCGCATATTCAATCATAAAAGGGCATAAGAAATATAAGGCTGACAGTGCTCATGAGAACTGAGAAGCAAAAAAAAGCAAATAAATAACAAGAAATGAAATTTAATTTCCTTCTTTGCCAACATATTTAGTTTTTTGTATATTTCTGTATTTGTTTTCATTTTTCCAAGACAGTATTTCTCTGTGTAGCCCTAGCTGTCCTGTGTTCTACTCTGTAGACCAGGCTGACCTCAAACTCCCAGAGATCCACCTGCCTCTACCTTCCTAGTGTTGAGATTAAAGGCAGGAACTACCACCTCCTGGATAACATATTTGCAAACCCATTTTCAAAATATTTTTATTTCTTAGAGGAAAAAAAATCAACATTGTAAGTTTAGGGAGGTTTGATTTTTTTCTCTCTTTTTCATAAGTGAAGGGTGGTGAGAAATCCATCTGCCAGGTGGGCTTTTTCCAACTCTGTATTATTACACAGTAATTTTCATCAGATTTCAAATATCCCTATCAATAGCGAGGCTGTGGGAAGATGATACAGCTAATATACTACTGCTAGACAATTTATGTAGTCTGCCATCTCAAGCCAAGATTGGCTGGCTCCATGGCTCCACTAATCAAATTCCTCAGCCTTCAATGCAGCAAGACTGAGTTTCTGCATTAATGCTATAGGGCAGTGATGAACAAATACAAATGGTGTAATCTTCTTTAGTAGTCAGAGCCTCCCACAAAAGTCTATGTAATTAGGAAAATGCTAAAGCTCGTGTCCTGAATTGTGAATATAGCAGTTTGTTAAGCAATATATTTACATGGCTCATACGAAAGTATTTAAATTTGTGAGCACTCTAAGATTTCCTTCAAATAATATCAACACAAGGACAATACCTGGATGTGTGTTAACAGCTCTGTGGCTTGTTGGTGTGCTTACAGTAGTTGCTTGGAGAATTGTTCTATGACAAACCCAACTAAAACTGCACACACACACACACATTGTTATCCATATCTGCTTTGTCCATACATATATAAAAAATAAGCATGGAGTCCACAAAATCTTAAGGAAAGGGCCTATTCACATGCACAATAAAATGCAACCACAAAT
>NW_026068602.1:46720-48824 GCF_014885135.2 Alexandromys fortis
AGAAAAGAGACAGTTTGAATGTACATAAACTCATGCCTTTCAATTTCAAGGGTTACTTAAACATAGCTGTACTCTGTTTTCATTTTCATTTCTATATTTAAAAAATTCCAGATTTTACAGGAGAATTAGTCTGTACAAATTAGCCTTATGTGTTAAAAGAATTTTAACACATAAAATACACCACCACCTGCCTTGTTCGCAGAGGACACGAAGACACTGAACTGTTTCCAGCTTATGGAACAGGTGCACAAATCATTGAAGCAAAAGCTTTAACAAGGTTCCCTGGAGTCCTTAGCCCTGTATCCTATACACCAGCGTCTCTCTTTCCTATCACATACTACAACAAAGAAAGCATGCCATCCACAGTACTTAAAAACATTGATACACATAATTGTTAAAATGCTGGAACCATAATAAATAGCATTCAAATTATATTAAAGAAGAAAGGAAAAATCATTCAACCACACATTTCTCCAATGTATCTCAAAGGCAGAGTACATTACTAAGGAGTTCCTCTTTCTAAAACCCTCTATACCAAGCCAACATCTTGAGATAGATGGGATTCTCTCTCAATTCTGACTACTTTCAACAATTGGTGGGTTTCTGGAGATGGGGAGGTATAGTTGTTCGTGATTATCAGACTTCATGTAAATCTCAAAATTATTAAACCCAAAGCCTACACACATCAATGTCTGATTTGAATGAAATCAGAATATTGTCTATGTCACAGAAAAACAAAACACCTTATCAGATATAAGCAGTAAGGCACATATGCCACCCGCCTTTTTCATGGAGGACCAAAGACACTGAACTGTTTCCAACTTATGGGAAAGGTGCACAAAACATTGAACCAACAGCTTTAAACAACGTTCCCTGGAACACTTAGCCCTGTATCCTATACACCAGCATCTCTCTTTCCTATCACACACTAAAACAAAAAAAGTATGCCATCCACAGTACTTAAAAACATTGATACACTTAATTGTTAAAATGCTGGAACCACAATAAATAACATTCAAATTATATTAAAGAAGAAAGGAAAAATCATTCAACCACACATCTCTCCAATGTATCTCAAAGGCAGAGGACATTACTAAGGAGTTCCTCTTTCTAAAACCCTCTATATCAAGCCCACACCAGCATGAAGGGATTCTCTTGCAATTCTGACTACTTTCAACAATTGGCGGATTTCCAGGGATGGGGAGGTATGGTTTTTTGTGTTTAACAGACTTCATGTAAATCTCAAAATTATTAAACCCAAAGACTGAACACATCAAAGTCTGATTTGAATGAAATCAGAATATTGTCTGTGTCACAGAAAAACACAACATCTTATCAGATATAAACAATAAGGCACATATGCCACTCGCCTTGTTAGCGGAGGACCCAAAGACGCTGAACTGTTACCAGCTTATGGAACAGGCACACAAATCATTGAAGCAACAGCTTTAAACAACGTTCCCTGGAACCCTTAGCCCTGTTTACTATACAGCTGCCTTTCTCTTTTCTATCACATACTAGAACTCCGGCTTGAAAGGAAGACCAACTAACTTTGAGGAAAAGGACCAGAAAGTTGAGACTCCCAAAAATAGACGTTCCTTACTCAATACCGTTTTGGACGTCTGAATGATTATCAACTCCAGACGCAATATGTTCATGTTTATAAGAGAAAAAGCTTTAAACATCTCAAGTATGAGAAGAATAAAATCTACCAGTCCTCATCTCCAACCTTATAATCAAGAGTCTGCGAATACTTTCCAGTGTTATTTCTACAAAATCATGTTTCAAAATCTCAAAGCTTCCACGGCAGTAATTAAAGGTATAACTTTTCCAATTTTTTTGTAATTTCCATCTCTGGAGGCTAATTTAGAATACTTCTCCACAACAATAGAAATTTCCTTGTGCCCCATCTTGCATGATTTAAAGCTAACATCTAGGATGCCCTTGCTTTCAAATGTAGACTTTTGCCTTTCTAAATCTTGCTTGCCAATAGGGCTGTGTAGTGAGCGCATTTACAACCTCATACACACTATTTCCAGCCACCTCCCATTTGTACCCACACCACACAAAGTGCACAGAACATCAGCAACAGTACTTCAGGGTG
>NW_026068603.1:0-23123 GCF_014885135.2 Alexandromys fortis
CTCTGTAGACCAGGCTAGTCTCGACCTTATAGAGATCCACCTGCCTCTGCTTCCCAAGTGCTGGGATTAAAGGCATGTGCCACCACAGCCCAGCAATCTCTGTTTTTCTTATTTTAAGCCAGATATATTATCAGATCCTTTCACATCAAGAGAAAATAATACAATAACTATAATGAAAATGTCAGAGAAGCAATAGTAGAACTGAGGTGTCAGAATAATTAGTAAACTTGGAGGTCTAGGTCAGTTGAGATTATCCAGTCTGAGGAACAGAAGATTTTTGAAAGACTGGAACAATGAACATAGCCCAAGAAACATATCAGACTTCACCTAGCTTAGCAACATGCATAAAGATTTTTACATTTGAGTCATGGATGTTGCTCAAAACTAACGGCAAAACATTAATAATCTTTGTGTCTAAGAAGTTTGATGAATGGTATAATCTCAAAGAGATAGCAAATACAAGATTGGGAAGTTGTATGTGCGTGCTAAATTAAACATATTTTAATGTTTTAGTATTAGTCATACTGGTTGTCTATTATTCTTCCTTAACGAAAACAGATCTAATATTGGAGGGAGCATTTTAAGTGTGGAGCTAGATCAAAACAGAATTAAGTTAATGAAGACAGTATATCTTTTTTGAACATCCGTCTGAAGAGTCAAAGAGTCAGGAGTAACCAGTAAACAGTCGGTAAGGTGGGTAAGGTGGACTTGAGTTGGAACAAGGACTAGAGTGGAGATGCATGTTTGGGGAATAATTGGTATTTAAAGGGAATTAATAAGAATGAGGTCATCTGGGGATTGGGAGCACCACCACGTGGAAGAGGAGTTAGGAGACTGAGGACAGAAACCCTGGGAACACTAACCCTTAAAGTGCAAGCTCAGCTTCCTGGCGGGCACCAGCCCCAGGCTCTGTAGTTAAGCAGAACTATTGCAAAGTGGGATTCAGAACTGAGTGTTCTCCGCAAAGCCGCTTACCCCCTCCAAATGAGCTGTCACAATTAGTGAGAATGGACATCTTACAGGGATCCTCAGAGAGGATAGCCAGGTAAAGCAATTGGAGTCAGGAAGCCCTTCCCTCCTTTTCTTGGCTGGTCTACTCCATTCTCCACACTCCCCCTAACTGTGTGTGCATTTCTTACCAGATCCTCTGGAGATGGGAGGTGGGGAGACAATTGGGGGGTGGATTTAGCTAGGGTGACGATTTGCTCACGTGACTGGCTTGGTGCCCACGTGGGCACCAGCCCCCGCGCCAGCTAGTCTTGTTGTGGCTACCTGTACCCAGCACCCGCATTCGCATAACACCATTTCCTTGAGCTGTCCTGGTTACTGTGAGCCCTGAGAAGGCTCACAGGTCTGTCCAGGGGTTCCTCAGGTCAGTACAGAAAATCTGGCTCTGCCCACAAAGCCTGACAGGGGCTGGTGGGGGTGGCAGCAGGAACCAGCAGCAGCGGGAGGGGAGGGGGGAAGGAATCGGATAGATTGGTGAGGAGGGGACATGCGGGCGGGGCGGGAACAGAGAGCAAGGAAGACCCCGCAGCCAGCTTTCTTCCCTCACCCCATCCTGAGCTGTTTTAGAGCGGGAGGGGGATGAGGGGGCCCGCAGTGCGACGGTGAGACGCGGATGTGCTCTGAAATGATCCACTCACACTCCAGGTTAGGAAGACAAACTGACCCGGACCAAAGGGAGGATGGGGGTGGGGCAGGCTGCCTCCAGAAGCCGGGGGGGGGGGCGCAGAGTAAAACGGAGTTGGGAGAGCATCCCGATTTGGTGCCCAAGGCCTGAGAAGAAATGGCGGCTGGGGTATGCGGGGGCGGGGGGGTGTGACGGAGGAAAAGGTTGGGTGATGCGATGAGTATGGGCTGCAGGACAGGCTCCCAATCTCTGTGCATCTACTGACCACAGAACCCCTGTCCCTGTGCTGTGTCTGCAGGTCTGCCCCTCTGTTGTTCCCAGCGCATCGTGACATCTGAAAAGGAGGATCGACCTGCCCAGGATCCCTGCAGGTCAGTGGATAATGGAAACATGGGCACGATTTGGGACCCCACTGCCAGTGCCCTCCCAAGCTGTCCCATGTAACACGCACAGAGCTGGCACTGAAGGAACACGGAGAAGGTGGCAGGACCTGTCATGGCATGGCTGTCTCAAGGGTGGAGGAGGGGTGCAGGCAGAAACCATTGGAGGGCTAGGACATGGGGACCCCACGAAAGGGCCAGATGCAAAGACAGATGTTAATGAGCCTGTATTCTGCCGATATCTCCGTCTCTCTCACACATCTCTCCTTTCTTCCTGTTTCCCCACCTTTACTCTCAGGACAGGAAAAGGAGGGAAATCTTGACATGGAAAAACTCCGCGATGAAAACGAAGGGAAGCTGGAAAAGGAGGGAAAGCCAGAAGTTGAAGTAGAGTCTGACGATGAAGAAAAGTCGGATGCGGAAGAGACGCCCGACAAGAAAGCAAAGCCAGCACGCGAGGGCAAGCTAGAGGAGGCAAAGCCAGAGGAGCAGGGACAACCACAGGATGAGGGGAAGTCAGAAAAGCAGGGGAAGTCTGAAGGGGAGGGTAAGCGCCAAGGGGAGGGCAAGCATGATTCCCAGGCAAAGCCAGCCAGCGAGGCGCGGGCCGCAGAAAAGCGCCCTGCTGAAGATTACGTGCCGCGGAAAGCCAAGCGAAAAACAGATAGGAGCACAGAGGATTCTCCCAAGAACTCCCAGGAGGACTTCCANGGCAGAGAATGGGAGGTTTTCCCTGGTTGCCAAGAGATGCTGCGCAGGATGCTCTAGTCCCCCGGGGCCAACGGGGAGTCAGGGGAGTGAGGGGCGGAGGAGGCAGGGGCCAGAGGGGCCTACATGACATCCAGTACCTTTAATGCCTTTGGCCTTTGATTCTGATTGCTCAGATAAAAAAGACCACAGCTGGCTCTGCTTTCCCTGGTAGATCCTCGCCAGGCTCTGTGCTTCAACCTTCAGCCGAAACTCTGCTTTAGGTATCAATGTCCTTACCAGCAGCCTTTTGACCCAACTACAGTGCTTTCTGTCTTTTAGTACAGGATTTCCACCCATGTGCATGAAAAATATGTTCATGGTACATTGTAAAACCGAATAAACAAAGCAGTTTTCAGAATCACCGATATAGAATCAGTTTGTTTTTTTAAGAATGTAAATGTGCTTGCATAATGCATCTGGGCATAAAGACTCTATGGACTTGTGCACATTAAACAGCTAGCAATGGCTAGTTATAAGACAAATACTAATAGGTCTCATGTGTATTCAAAAATTAGCCGTACTACCTGAGAGTTGGGGACTTCTTGCTATCCCTTTACTGTTTGTCCATCCTGGGTCTTTTTTTTTTTTTTTTTTTTTTTTTTTTTGGTTTTTTGAGACAGGGTTTTTCTGTGGCTTTGGAATCTGTCCTGGAACTAGCTCTTGTAGACCAGGCTGGCCTCAAACTCACAGAGATCCGCCTGCCTCTCCCTCCTGAGTGTTGGGATTAAAGGCCTGCACCACCACCGCCTGGTTTTCCTGGGTCTTTTCTAACATTATCAGTGGGCACTGTTGTCCCTACCCATGTCTCCCATTCTATAATCCCTCCATATGTGTTCCTTTTTGCTTCCTTACTTCCTTCTTTTCCTGACTCAGTTATCTCTGGTTTACTAAAGAATATGCACTACATATGCCACAATATGTTGAAAGCTAAAATGTGACAATAATACATGACAAGCAATTAAATGTTGAATTGTTTGAATGAGCTTACAAAGACAATGGCATTTTAAATGCCCATTGTTAAATTGGTAAAGTTCGTGTTATCTCTGGTCCTCACAGCTAAAAGACCCAGTGTGCCACTTTAACAGATCCCTTACTGCAAAGCAGTCTTGTCATCTTAAAATGAGCAAGGAATTTGCCTCCAAACACTTTCCAGTTGGTCAGATGACATGCTGGAGGAATGAGCTGTATTGTTGCCGTCCCCCACCCTGTTTAAGGCATTTAAAGAGAAATAGCTTCTATATCACTCCCGTGCAATAGCAAGAGCATTGATAAAATCTGACACTTAGGAGAAAGGTCAGGTAGTTCTCCACTATGCCCAGGCACAATACCAGGTAGCATAAAGGTAAGGACTAAGAATATCATGATGTCTTCTGGGCACTGTGACCTTTTTCGTAGGCCCAGTAGTGGTGATAGAGGCTTTAAGTTGCTACTCAATACTCTTGAGTCACTGGTAAGCCACTGTTCACCAACTCTTTACTAATATACAAGTGAATAAAGCCTTGTTCTCCCTTTGGATTGCTGTCACCAATTACTTTGCATATTCCCTTTGCTTGGACCTTCGTATATGCTTTTTAGGGTCTTTTGTGAAAGAAAATGATTACCTGTGTTTCATTGATTTGTGTGTTTTCATAAACTTAACTATTATCTTCATTACATTTATATATTACAGACTACACCAGGAAAAATTATCTATAACAGTTGTTACGGCTGTTCTTGTGGTTTAATATGCTACATGCAGAGTTTTTTTCTAGTTTGTGTTTACTCTGAAGAAACTCTCATAGATCCTTACCCTTAGCACCTCAACAGACCAAGCAACACATTTGTTTTAAATCCTTATTAGTGATCACAGAGTCCATGAACCACATCATCAATATCACCTAAGAGGTAGGTAGAGACAAAACTACTGCAGTTGGGATGCAAAATAAATGAAAAAATTTAATTAATTAAAAAATTGGGCCCAGTTGGTGATCTTTCAAGGACTGAGGGCATACATTTGAAAAGAATATTGTGATAAGGACAACAGCTTCTTCCTGTCTCTTCTCTTTTCTGCATCTGACTAGTCATGAGGTGAATGAGTCCCTTCTTTCACTTGTTTTATCATGAGGGATAGTGTCACCATAGGCCCAAATCATTAGAGCCAACTGACCATGAACTAAAACTACACAAGCTATAATCCAAGATAAAGGTTTTCTTTTTTCTTGGTATTTTTATTAAGAAATTATAAATAAAAAAATTAAAAATTAATGATGAAAATATTGGAGAAATATATTTGTACACTCATAAAAATACAGATATCAAAGATATTTATGTGAGAATTAACTATTATATAGCCAATTACTATGCTTAGTGGCTCAAAAATACTTTTTTTTAGCTTATAGGTCTGTAAGTCAGAAGTCTGACATCTCATGATATCATTTTCTTCTCAAAGTCTCACAAGGCTGAAATCAAGATGTCAGTGAGACTATGATTGTGATATGTTGAATGTAATTGGCCCCCATAGGCTCATAGAGAATGACACTATTAAGAGGTATGGCCTTGTTGAAGACTGTGTAGCCTTGTTGAAGGAAGGTGTCACTCTGGGGGTTGGCTCTGAGATCTCTTGTTGGTGGGGTTTTCTGTCCCACCCAGATCCAGCAGTTATTAAGTCCCAAAGAAATCATACAGAGATCTACATTAGGTTGTAAACTGATTGGCCCATTAGCTCAGGCTTCTCATTAACTCTTATAACTTATATTAGCCCATTATTCTTGTCTATGCTAGCCACATGGCTCGGTACATTTTTTTCAGGGAGGCAGTAACATCTTGCTTCTTCTGTGGCAGGCTCACAACTGCTGAGGAATGGGCTTCTTTCTTCCCAGACTTATCCTTTTCTCTTTGACCCACCTCTACTTCCTATCTGGTTGTCCCACCCATACTTCCTGCCTGGCTACTGGCCAACCAGCATTTATTTAAAATATAATTGACAGAATACAGACCAATGTCCCCACCAGTCTCTTATCCTCAAACTTCCCTCAGAATGACTTTCAGACCATTTCTTGTTACCTGCAAGATGTAGGAGTCTCAGCTGCTTCACCAGCTCCAAGTCTTCTTGCACACCAACATGCTTCCCACCATGATGATAGTGGACTGAGCCTCTGAACTGTAAAGTGAGCATCCCAAGTAAACATCTTCCTTTTGAAGAGTTTTTCTGGTTGTGGTGTCTCTTCACATCAATAGAAATCCTAACTAAGGCAGTAACCAACCACTCTCTGATTAGATGTAAGGCCCTCTCCATGAGATAGAAGCTGTGAATAAAACAGCTTGGACAGCCAAGAACCTGAGACTGGACCTAGGGGAACCTAGACATGGGCCTAGGGGAAAACCAAATACTCTGTTTTTCCAAAGAACATAGCAATAAAATGACTACCAACGACATTCTGCTATACCCATAGATCAGTACCTCCAAAAGCAATCTTCAGAAAATCTTCTTTTTTGCAGTAGATGGAAACTAACACAAAGACCCACAAATGGACGATGTAGAGAGAGCGAGGGGTTTTGGAGCACTCAGTCTTAAACACTATGTCTAAAAAAACCCCATCTTCTCAGTGCTCAGAAAGCTATGCAAAAGAGAAAGATTGTAAGAGCCAGAGAGGATGAGTGACTCTCAGGAAACAGTGTCTTCCAAACACAAAATGACCAAGCACACATGGACTCACAGAGATAGACTGTGGCAGCATGCACAAGGCCTGTACAGGTTTAAGCCTAACTTTTCCCCAGCACTGAGTGGGGGACATAGACATGGTTTCTTACTTCTAACCAAGAAGCTATTTGCAATTGATATCTACTTGCAAAGGGAAAACTAATTTTCTCCAGTGGAGTTCACTAGGTATATTAACCACACTGAAGGCTAGGAGCCATGCTCAGAAGCAGATGATGGACACAAAACAAACTCAATAGTAGTTTTGTGGACTTTTTGTCTCATATTGATTTTTGGGGAGCACTTTTTTGTCTTACTTTTGCTTAAAATATTCTGGTTTCTAATTTTGTATGGTATTTTGTGCGTATGTGTACATGTTTATTTTTCTTATGTTTTTTCTTTGTTTTTGTTTTCTTTTAATTTCTGTTTATTTGTCTGCCTTTGTTTTCTGAAGACAGAAATAAAGTGTGTGGAGTTTGGTGGGTGTGGAGGTGCAGAGGATCTGAAAGAAGTTGTGGGAGGAGAAAGCATGATCCGAATATAATGTATGGAAAAAACTTTGTTCAATAAAAAAGAAAATTACCTTAGTATGATTGAGTACTGTGATTTTCATATCTTTTTGTTGACTCATTGATGTTTGTAATTAAAACATTCAATTTTATCCTACGGCATACTTTCAGGAAAAAAAAAGTGATTTTAGTGTGTTTTGCTATTTAGACATAATGAAAATTTCCTAAATGATTATTTGTGTTTACCAGATACATTCCCTCAATGTCTCTTTCTTGCTATATTTTGAAATAATCAAGAAGACACCAGCATATCTTATCAGAGCTTTGTGTGCTGTTTGCCTCTGTTAAATAATGCAATTTATCATGAATTATACATCCGACATAAGCAAAGAGACTGTTTTTCTAGCTTGTATGCCATTAAATTTAGGTATCTCTGTTCTTCCAGTTTCAAGAAAATGTTCCTTACATTAGTTTGTTCCTCACAATCAGGAGCTTTGAAGTGCAGTGTTTTAGTTAGGAACTCCTTATATAGCCTTGGCCTCAGCTTGCTGCATAGACCAGACTAACCCCAAACTTGTAACACTAATCCTGCTTCTGCCTTGCAACTGCTGGGATTGTCATGTGCTATCACAGTGTGGAAGGAACATGTTTTCATTCATAGTAGATAATGACAAGGATGCTCCTCAATTTCTCCCATACTTATTTTCTAGTCACTTTTTCAAGTCACTCAGATATTTGGTACTGAGTAAGTCAGACAACACTTGATAGTCTGGCCATTTGTTTTTAAGAAAGTTCTGATAAGCAATCACCACAGATACCAGTGGATCAAGGCTCTTCTATTCAGCATTTAGTTTCTATTACTTGTTGGAATAGCACTTACTTTGTCTCAGATTTTAAGGCCTGCCACTGGACTTATATTACCTAGTATTGCTTAATAATTACTTATTAAAATAAGATCAGGTAGTCCAATTTCACTGTATAGTTCATCACCATCATCTCCAGTCCACAGAGGCCCACAGAAATCTTCAGTGATTCTGCTGACCTTCTCACCTGCTTAGTTTTTAATAACTTAGGGGTATAGCTACAAATACTTCTTTCCTGTGCATCAGGGTTTATTTTTTCCCTACTGTTGTCCTTATATTACTGAAAAAGCCAGAGAAGGTTAAACGTTTAGTCAGCAGTGAAACCACAATCCTATAAGGTATTAAGCTTGGTCCTTATCTGTGCTTGCTGTATCTGGAGGATGTGGAACCCCTTCAAACCTGCCATAGAACCATCCTTGAGCTGCATATGTCCTTAGCTTTCCACAGCTTCTTCTCTATGCATATTCTTTAGTGTCTTCGGATGAGCACAATTGCTCTTTAACGTTTTTGATAACGTTATCTCACTTCTTAAGTGACGTAGTCACTTATTCCCCAAATGCTTTAACCCACATGGACTTCATTTCACACCTTGGTGGTGGTTATATTAATAGTTGTGGTATGTCCACTGACCTCTCCTAAAACTCCTCGACACTTTTCTGATCTTCAAGGAGGCTTATTTTTCCTTTAAAAAATAAGTAACACATTCCTTGAGTAGTTCATCGTTGAACATGCATGTGAAAGACAGAGGGCAAGCCTTAGAAATCCCTCTTATGAAAAAAAAAAAGAAATCCTTCTTATGGTGAAGTCGGTGCTAATGGGCATTTAAAGAGTGGTAATTTAGTGGGTAGCCATTAGGTGAAGGGGGATGTCCTTTGAAAGAATTCTCTAGTTCATGTGGGAGAGAGTCTTTGGCAGATTTTTAAAAGGATTCTTATGAAAGCCTAAGTCCAGTCACATCAAGCTGTCCCTAGCTTCCTGTCTAATATGTATTCACTTGTTCCTCAGCACATTCCTACCACTGCCATCACACAACACAGAAGGCTGCATTAATAAAGATAACCTGCTTTTGGAGGTAAATAATGAGTTACTTTGTTTTTAAAATTACTTTGTCTTGGGTTAATATTGTAGCGATAAAATCTGTCTAATAAATATGTGGAGTATTTCTGATATCTATTAGTGTAGCCAAGAAGAGCATAGCAAGAAACAGGGGCTGTAATAACAACCCTCCAAATCTTAGTCAAACTGGCTCTCTTTTAGCAAGCAGTCATTTAGCTGCTCTACTTGCCAGAATGAGACCAGCAGAGTCCCTATGACAAAGGGCCAATGACAAAGTATACATAAAAGCAACTTTTCCAGAATTTATCTAGGTCTTACAACGTTTAAAGCTATAGTCACCTCTGTTGAATCCAGGTTTACACAAATTCCATTGTAGACCTAGAACTACACAAACTGGAAACTTTGTAGGTTGTATTGGTTGTATAGCCCCTGCTATGAGAGATATCTGATAGTTGTCTGTCCAGAGAAACTTTCCCATGTAAGGAAGGACTTAAAATAAGAAAAAATAAGTCACAAAATGGTATATGCATAATGATTGTGGGTTATGCCTTACCAAATAAGTTAGTGTTCTATATTCATGCTGTTATCCCCAACATTGATTTTCTAACTGAAAGAGTGGTATAAATAATTGGATCTTATCATGCTGTTTTGTGGTTTTCTAATGCTTCCTTTGGCATTTTCTTTACCTTCTAAGCCTCAGGACCAGGACACATTCATATGGAATCGGTAGCAATAGACCTTTAGAGTACATCCCCAAATTTACCCATGCAATCCTACTATTTTCTACGGGGTAGTGTCATAGAAGTTTCTTTTGTTATCCTGTCCACCCACTGTAAAAACTGGTTTAAAATACAGATGATACTATGCCCACCTACCGGTGTCTACCAGGTTTAGAAAAATATCTGGAAGACATGCAAGTACACCTAAAAGTTTAAGAGTCAAACACAGGCAAAAATATTTTCATTGGATAAAACCTGAAAGCATCATTGAATTTTCCCAGTAGCTTCTGCCAATAAAATGTAAACAAACTATAGTTATTTAGGACTTCTAAGGTATTTGTAAATTTTATACCCCACTCTGCTAAAATTGCCCATCTCTTAACTTTGTGGAGATGAGGCCTGGAACTAAACAAACATACTCAAGAGCCTTCTGGTTCAACCAAGACCCTGGTGAGGCAGACCAAGAACCGTGTGCTCCTGTATACCAGGGTATGCTCGCTTTCGAAGTTAGGATCTCTGACAGCCACAGTTGGAGTCTGTAGCAAAAACAACCTGAACAGACACTAAGGGAGAAGAAACTTAGCGTGACAATTGCTAGTCACTGAACTTGGAGCAGGTAAAACCTATCACTGTTGAGTGATAGTAGCGATGGAATATCCAGTGAAGGGATGGTCTGAAGGCCTTCTAGCTAAGGCCCTTTCTGGAGCAGTGCAAACTCAGAGTGGCACAAATACTTAAAAGCATAGCTAAGTAGGTGAAAATGACAGCACGTTTCAGGGGCTGAAGAAATGCTTGCCAAAGACACAATATGTTAAATTAAAAAAAATTCTTGGTGACAGGGGCAAACTACATGCCTGTGATTTGTTGGTTATAGAAGCAATGGAGGTGACCTCCCCAGCACTGCATACGGCAATGGTTCTCAACCTTCCTAATGCTGTAACCCCTTATTATGGCTTGTCATGCTGTAGTGAACCCCAACCATAAAATTATTTTGTTGTTACTTCATAACTGCAATTTTGCTACTGTTATAAATCATAGGGTAAATATCTGATACTCAGGATATCTGACATGTGACCTCTGTGAAAGGGTCATTTGATCCCTTCTTGTGAGTCACAACTCACAGGTTGAGAACCACTGATACAAGTTGTTGGCACTTTAGTTTTACAGCAGAACTGAGTGATAAGTCTCTGTTGCTGAAGAAGTCAGATGCTTTGTTTGCAGAACATGGGAAAATTAATCTGAGACTAAACTGGAAGATCCCACCATAGTGGTCAGAATGTGTAGTGCCAAAAGTCACTGGATACCCAACTTCTTGGGGTGAATTGTTACCAATGGCCCTGTTTATCTATTGGCCTGTTTGTTACATTTGTAGTACATCCTGTGGAAAGTGCCCTCAATGCAACAGTTACAAAATTATTACAGTTGCTGGAAAGCACACTCTGATTGGATTTTATGCCTGCTCCACAGAAGGGGACCCAGGATTGATACTGTGATAAATCGCACAGAACCCATGTGTCTGGGGAAGGCAGTAATAGTTCCTGAAGGTGTAAAACCTATGCTTCTTCATTATTGCAAGCTGTTTGTGATAAGGTGGGAGTGGGCAGTAGACTCCAACTTTGCCTATGTCTCTGCAGGCTGCCACTGCCCACTGACCTTCAGTAATTCTGGTAGGTCACCCCTCCTCTTTATGTATCACTACAATCTGGGAACAACAGAGGCAAAGACCCGCAGACAAGATACAGACAAGATACAGGGGCTCTCAGTGAATCTTGGTATCTGCCCTAATCCAGGACCTGGCCACCCAACTATTTCCTTTGCATCCTACCCCAGTCCCATGGACTCCAACCTCCACTTCTTTTTCTTTGTTACATAAAATTTGCAGAGTATTTTAAAAGAATTTCATTCATGAACAGTGTATCTGCATCATTTATACCCCTTGTTCTCCTTCCTCCATCTCCTACAGTAACCCCCTTCCTCTCAATTCCATGTTTTTTTTTATTTCATTTTTATACACATCAATCCCAATTTGTGCTGACATGCATTCCTGGATGTGTTGGCTTCTGGTGAAGTATGGTAGATGTAGATGTATCACGGGCCACACCCTTAAAGAAAACTGACTTTCCCTCTTCCAGCAGCTATCAATTGTCAATAGATTCTTGGCTAGGGGTGGGACTTCATGCCTACCATCCCATTCCATGCTGGTATTTGGTCTGGCTTGAGCTTGCAGGCCTTTTGTTGTTGTTCTTAAAGATTATTTATTTGTTTTTTTTTTGTGTATTGGTGTTTTGCCTGCATGTATGTTTGTGTGAGGGTGTCAGATCTTAAAGTTACAGACAGTTGTGAGCTGCCATGTGAGTGCTAGGAATTGAACCCTGGTCCTTCAGAAGAACAGCCAGCCATCTCTCCGGCCCCCAAGCTTGCAACTCTTCTGTGTGATGTCACAACCACTTTGAGTTCACATGTGCAGTTGCCCTGTACTGTCTAGAAGACACTGTTTCCTTGTACTCTCCACCCCTTCTGACTCTTACCACTGCTCCTTCTCTTCCACAATGATCTCTGAGCCTTGGGAGGAAGGCATATGCTATAGATGTACCAGCTAGGGCTGAGCATTTTGAAGCCATTTTAACCCTTCCAGTTCTAATATTCCCCATCAAGCCTTTATAGCACTAAATTTTATCTCCATGCTCTGGAAGTGCTCCAACATATTATCTTCTTACTAATTTCTTGACCTGTACAGGTAATCCAAATGAAACACACGTATCTGGAGATTCAAATCTAACTCCAGAAATGAGAGAAAGCATGCGACACTCGTCTTTCCTTAGTTACCCTACTCAGAATGGTTGCTTCTAGATCTATACATTTATTTGCAAGTTTCACAATTTCAATGTTCTTAATAGCTGTGATATGGGATTTCCCTCTGTATGCTATGATTACCATTGATAAATAAAGGAACTGCTTTGGTCCTATAGCAAGCTATAGGAGAACAGAGCTAGGCGGGGAAAACTAAGCTGAATGCTGGGAGAAAGGAGGCAGAGTCAGAGAGAAGCCATGTAGCACCACCAGAGACAGACACTCGTTGGAATCTTGCCGGTAAGCCACAGCCATTTGGTGATACACAGATTAATAGAAATGGGTTAAATTAAGATGTAAGAGTTAGCCAGTAAGAAGCTAGAGCTAATGGGCTAAGCAGTGTTTTAAATAATTCAGTTTCTGTGTGGTTATTTTAGTTCTGGGCAGCCCCCTCCTTGCTACATAGCTGAACAATATTCTGTTGTGTAAATTTACACAGTTCATCAGTTGATGGGCATCTAGGTTGTTTCCAGTTTCTGGCTATTGTGAATAGAGCAATAATGAATATGGATGAGCAGGGATACCTATGGTAGGATATGGAGTCCCTTTGGATATATGGCTAAGAGCTGTTGTATAGTTGGATATTGAAGTAGATCCCAGTTTCCTGTGGAACAACCACATGGATTTCTATAATGACTGCACAAGTTTGTACCCCTACCAGCAATGAGTAAGTGTTCCCTTTTCTACATCCATGCCAACATTTGTTGTCTTTTTGTTTATTTGTTTGTTTGTTTAATCCTAGCCATTCTGACTGGGTTAAAGTAAAATCTCAAAGCAGTTTTAATTTTAATTTTCCTGCTGCTGGGCTCAGCTTCATCCCTTCCATTGCTGGCCTGGATTCCCAGACAGATACATGCATTGGTGACTGAACTGAAGAGATCTGGGACAGGTGTAGCTGTCTTTGGGCTCACAGAAGATTATTTGTCATTTGGATTTTCTGGTGACAGAGTGAAGCTTTTAATGTTTCTGTGGTGAGAATCTGTTTGAAGGGTCTGCCATCATAATAAAGCACCCTTATCAAAAGCAACACAGAGGAGAAAAAGGTATTTTTTGACTTACAATTCAAGGTTAATGTAAGGCAGCATATTAAAGCATCACACCCACAGTGAAGGGCTCCTTTGTTAGTTTTCTCTTCTTTTCTACAGCTCAGGTCCAAGCCCACAAAATAGTGCCACACAAAAAGGGTTGGATCGTCCTACCCATTTACAAACAAAATAATTCTTATGGGACAACCTGATCTAAACAATTTCTCAAATGAAGCTCTCCTCTAAAGTGGTTCTTAGGAAGAATTGCGCCTACTTTGGTTTTAAGTGGTCCATGTGAGTGAGTATGGTGTCATCAAAGAGCGTGCTGCCAATACCTGCCCTTCCACCTCAAATCCATACCTCAGAGAGACCAAGAAGTTGTAGGCATGATAGGTTAGGGAGTGGAGCTCCCCAAAAGGAGAAAGAGAAGGCATCATACCCATAGATGTTTTTACTGGTTGCAACTTATAGTATTCTCTCTGAGAAGCCTTCCTTCTTAAATACCCATTATCACCAGGTATATGTATTATCAGGACTGAAGAAAGATTGAGAAAGTGGATGTGGAACAGAACGGGAAGCTTTGTAGCTCAGAAGCAATAGCAAAACAGGGGAATTTAGTATGAGACTTCACCCAAATAGTAAGACTTTGAGCCAAAACGGTACTGGGTTAGTATAACACTTCCTCCAATCCTTTGGAAAGAAAGACTAGATTCCTATTAATGATCTGTGGAGAGCAGGTCAAGCAGATGAATGTTGTTAAATTGGGGGCGTATCCCCAGCCCCTGGTCTGGGAGTTGCTTTGCTCTGGACTCCAAATCCCAGCATGCAAGGTCCTGACCGCCCCCCAGGGAGGGGTCAGTCCCACAGGGTATTTAAGGGGCCACCTAGAGAAGGAACACGTGGATTTTTGGGTCTGCATGGGCTCCCTCCTGTCCTGTCTCCCTGCCATGTGCTCGGCCACCCGAGAGCGTCATCCTTAATAAAATGATGGGCATTTTGATTTGGTTTGATTTGACCTAATGGGATTTCTTGTGCCGACAGAGCTGCTCTTATTCTTAACAAAGGTAGCACCAGGAGTCCCTTCTCACAGATCCCGACTGCCTCAGCTTGTAGGGACAACTGATAGGAAGAGAACTCATCAGAGAGACTGCAGCCTTAGCCTCATGATTTTATGGCAAAGCACAACTCTTAATCTAAAATAAGAGTGACACTCTGTGGATAGGAACCTGGAGGCAGGGAAATAAAAGCACAAAGCGTTTAAGCTTGTGGTGTCTGTGAGAAAGATGTAAAGAAGAAAATTAGGCTGGGAGAGAACAAAGAAGACATTCTGAGCAAACAGTATCTTATGGGGAGTGGAGAAGTCATGGCTTTGAGGCAGCGATAGAGAAAGGACAGAATGCCAGCTTGAGAGATGTCAGAAATGATGGCAGTGGGAGATTATGCCCTACAATTGGAGAGAGAGAGAGAGAGAGAGAGAGAGAGAGAGAGAGAGAGAGAGAGAACTGAACCTCTCGGCCCCAGCTCCTGAGGTTGAGGGAGTGAAGAGAGCCTACAAGGCTTTTGCTTCTTGGCCTTGGAATTGAAATGCCAGAGAACAGAGAGGGAATAGCTGAGAGAGAGGGCATCAAGAAAGGGTAGCTTAGTATAGAAATGGAGGCAGAAGCACGCTTCAGTGTGGGAATGGGCAGGCACATGACTAGACAGGATTAATTTTCTATGGAGACATAAGAGAACAAAAACAAAAGCTTGATAGTTTCTAAATTGAGCTCTGGAATAAAGACACATCCGTGCTGATACAGTTAGAGAAACAAAGAAGGAAGCCAAGTGGCACTTGCCACTTGTGGTAGTCAGTTGTCTGTGATATTTGCTTGGCGTGTATAATAGGATTTTAATATCATGTTGCTTTTGGTTCCTTTTGTATTCCATGATAGTTTGATTGAAGAAGAGGCTTGTTCCCTCGGAAAGAAAAAGACAATTATTAATGAAGTCAATCACACATAGTAATGAATGCTGTATTCATATAACTGAATGTAACATAAGTGTGCACTTCTGAATATACTAAACTTCGATGCTGAATGAGGATTGATACTGACATCTGGGAATCCAAAAGACACCAGGAATGCTCCATTAGGAAAGGGACATATGATAAGAGAAATTACAGTAGAAACTTAACCAATCTAGTTTTAACAGTGGTACCAGATTAGGTTAACATACTCTTGGTTGCATGGATTGCAGCCATTCTTTCCCATACCCATCAGAAAGGAGGTCAGGAGGTCAGGAACTTTTGCATCCACATGAAATAGATACACACTATACATTCATGTTTTTATCCAAAGTTTTACTATTTTCCCTACTTCTTAACATACAACAGTGCAAAAGGATAGGGATCATCGGGAAAGTCTTCAGATTTTTTTGATGTTGGTTCACTACATGGAAGGCATAATACTAATTGGATCAATGAACTGTAAGGGAGAATTAGTGAAGAGGCCTTTATAAAAATTAAATTCGAGAGGGTTAGAGGCGAATCCTACCAAATTTTCTGTGAAATTATTAGCATACAGTGGTTTAGGACACGTTGAGACAGTATCTTCAAAACAAACAGCGAGTCATCACACCTTCTATCTTCTATCACTAAAGCAGAACTGAAATTTAGATGGTAGACTTCTTAGGTTTTTGAGAGTAGCCTGTTCTTCACTCTGGAAAACTGCTGTGATCTACTTACCAGTTGGTAGTCAAGGGTGCTAGTTTTGAGTAAGAACTTACTATGGCTGTTATGCAAGGAGCAACAAAAAGCCCATCGAGCCTGTGGTCCTGGGTCTCTTTCTAATTACCATCTTTTCTTTCTTTTATTTTTGAGATATCACCTCATTGTGTATACTGGTCTGGCCTGGAACTTGTGATGTAGGCCAGACAGGCCTCAAACTTGAAGCTGTTCCACTTGCCTCTATATTCCAAGAGAGAGAGAGAGTAGGCCTGGGAGAATGCATTTAGTTGATGCTGGAGTTCTTTGGAAGAGAAAGATGTGAAGTCCTGGCAAACCCTACAGGACAGATTCCCAGTGGTCTGCTGCAAGTCTGATCCATCTTCAGTGGAGAATCACATAACCTTTGACCTACTCACTATCAAAGTGCTCAAACTCATTAGATTGCTTCTTGCTGAGGAAATAGCAGCACATATATCCAGACAATCAAGTTTCTAAAATCAAAAATAGCTAGTCTTTAAAACTGGTGTAATTTGTACAAAAATAGTGTAGGGTCGATGCAATTTGGGTTTAAAGTCCACTTCTGTCTCTTATTGTGTGGTGTGTAACAAATTATTCTGTGTGATACCTTGTCTATTACCAATATAGAGAGGTAATACCTACCTCAAGTGACTATGATATGTTATAATATATTATATGTCTATAAAAACTATACAAATAAGTACATAATATATTGTTAAATAATATATGTAAAACTTGAACTGCAGTGCCTTAGTAAGTTATATAAATGGTGATGGAGTGATGATGACAATTGCTTAGAGAGCACTGTCATCAGAACTTGTCAGGGGCCAGCCTCAAAGTGTTAACAAGTATATTTAAAGGAAACAGAGGAAGATGGTGTAAATCTTTAAGAAAAGGAGGAGGGTCTTGGTCTTTGACACAACAATGGAAGTGGAAGAGTGGAAGGAAGGTGTCACTCTCACCCTGCAATGGGAGCAGAGAATTCTCTAGTAGGGGCTGAGTCCTGAGAAAGAGACTCTAGACTCTTACCCCACACTCCACTGTGTAAAGATTCATTATTTCTTTGCTACCAAATCTAGTTTTTATCTGTCATCATCTCCACCTCACAGGATAACTGCTCTTCAGCTATTGTTTGTCAGTTCTCCAGAGACTAGAGCACCCAGTGAGTGGCTGTGTCTGCCATCTCCTGAATCTGCTCAACGTTTTATAGAATCAAAATTATGACACTAAGTAATTGAGTTATGTCCAATGGATGTGGGCAGAAGTGACGTGTGCCTCTTCAAAATTGGTCTTCTAAAAGCCACACAGTCAATACCTTTATCCTTCCAGCAAAGACCTTATCATAGGAGCTGGGAAATGGCAAGGCCACAAAAGGATGCTACCTCCAACCTCCACCACATTCTTCCTTGAAGAAAGCCACCCACGTTGAGTAGTAACACTGAGGTTTTATTGTTTTATGACAAAGAAGCTTTTATTATACTAAGACAATTAGCGTTGTATGCTATATTGTTAACTTATCCTGACAAATAGAGCAGGATACCATTTCTATCTCATTGGTAGCAGTTTTTAAACTTAAAAAACCTCTTATATTTTATAAAGAGGATTCAGGGACATAAACAAAGATAGAGACAATTTCCCTAATATACCTTGGGTTCTAGGTTCTAAGAACAGAGCTCCACCACTTTCTTCCAGAAAAAAAAATATTTTTTTTTTTTTAAAATCTGCTTCTTTCAAAAAGTCATAATGGTAGTTCTCATAACACCTTTGAGTAAATCTAGGCTAGCTTGCTGTCTATTCTATGAATACAGGCTTTTAAAACTCACATTTTAAGCTCAATAGTAGATTGTGGTAGGTAAACAAGGTTGTCAAATGGTCACTCGGGCACTTTTCAGCATTTTAATATCTTCATCAGAAAATGTTGGATCCATGCCACAGTCATGACTGTTGGGTCCAGGGGGGTCGCACAAAGATGAGAACATCACCAAGTCTAATAAACCAGAAGCAAACTTTATTCCAGAAACCAGATCCCAGGAAAACCAGAATCAAGCTTAAAAATAGAAAAAATTAAAAATAAAAAAAAAACACCACGGCACACAGAAACTTATCAGCTAACTGAGAACACAGCCAGAGATGGTATTTGTTAGGCTGTGGCAAAGGGCCGGTTTCTGAACCCAATTTTTATAGCAGGGGCACCAAGCATTAGGTCTGAACAAAGGAATTTTTATGATCTTGCCCTGAACCCTGGGTCAATCAATGTAGACCCTAAGGAGGGGAGTGAGTTCTAATGTCAATGGGTAACTAGACAGCTATCATGAAATATGTTTCAGAGGAGATTACAGCGAAAGTCACTAATTGCAAGAAAACAGGTGACTTTAGCATTTAGTCAGAAAGGGACTGCTAATAATACCAGAAGGATAATAAATTAGAATTAATTGGTTCTTAGGCTGGGAACTTAAAAGATAGGAGAAAGCTTTTCACACTATCTCAAGGTAAAACTCAGATACAGACTACCATACTTTACAACTTCCATTATCAGAGCTCACTAGTTAAACCAGGTATTTGCACCGTGTTTACTGTTTCTCCTGGTACCTCAATGCAGTGTATACTGGAGCCCCGTGCCTCCCCTTTGGATGGTACCAATTTCCTATAGCAGAGACAGTGCCTAACCCAGAGGTCACGCATCTCTGTCTCCTAGAGGTTAACTCAGTTTATATCTGTCGTTCAAAAAGGATGACCAGGACACTACTCTCAGTTTGCAGAGAGAAGCTCTGGCCTTGTAAATAAAACAAGCAGTTATAAAATGAAACGACCTAGGCTGATGGAGGCTTCTTAAGCATCTGAGAAAATAGCTCACTGTGAATGACTGATCCTTGATCTGCTGAGAAAGTTGCTGACAGTCTGTTTTCATCCTCCTAGACTTATAACTTTATATTTCTTTATTTCTACATTCTTATTTCTGGAATCTACATCTTTATTTTCTTATTCTTAGGCTCTTCAATGACTAAAAAGATCCTCACATTTTGCGTTATCAAGCTCCATCACACCTGAATTCCAGTCACCTGCAGCTTCCCATCAAAATAAAGCCCTAAGAATTATTCGGATTCCTTTGCCACAACGTATGCCTATTTTATCACTAGTCCACTATTATGGAAAACTATACTAGAGAACACAATATTGGGCTGTAGGAAGGTGGGAATGGGTCTGGGAGGAGTTAAGAGGGGAAGTTGAGGATGTAACATAAGACAAAACAATTGTCTTAATTCTAAACAAAAAAAAAACATGCTTATAACACATCTTCTTCTACTGGAGGCATTGCAACAACTCTGAAGAAATAAGAGCTTAGAAAGAAAAACTCACCTGCAGATGAAGTTAAATCTGGTAAGAGATGATAGATGATTCCTTTACACTAACTTGGAAACTTGTTCCAGTTTCAAAGAAATGAGGGTTTTTT
This sequence comes from Alexandromys fortis, assembly GCF_014885135.2. Taxonomy (NCBI): domain Eukaryota; kingdom Metazoa; phylum Chordata; class Mammalia; order Rodentia; family Cricetidae; genus Alexandromys; species Alexandromys fortis. Next base: position 19,635 of record NW_026068603.1, read on the forward strand.
TTTTTTTAAATACTTTCAGGTTCCTCATCCCTAATAAGTAAGATAGTCTGTCTCTGTCTCTGTCTCTCTGTCATTCTCTCTCTCTCCCATCCTTTTGAAGACAAAACACCAAGAATAGATATGTCCATTCTCTGTTAAGATTCTGGACTTCCCAGAGACTCTCAACAGACTACACTAGGACTTCTCTACCCACATTGCAATGGTCTCCTCTCGCCAAACCACAACCTTATTTTTCTCTAACCTTGTTCCAGTTTACTGATACTCTGATAGTTACTTTAATGTGCATTCTTTTCTCAACTCATTCTGTTGCTCAACAGGTTCCCGACATTTTCCCTTAGTTGAAAACAGTGTACTGGATACAAATTCAAGGCCTTTCATTTGCTACCTGCATAGGCATGAGTACAAACCCTCTTATCTCTATTCCTCAAGTTTTAATCTGTAAAATGGGAGTGGGTAGGAAATTAGCCTCACATTGGTGCTGTGCACAGCAAATATGTGGAAAGGACCAACACATTGCATTGCAGTTACTTTTGTCTGTTCCTCTGGACCTTGGTTAGGAATCTCTAGACATGCCACTCCCAATGTGTAGACTGATGGTAATGAATATTCCATCAATTTTCTACTTGTCTGTTCTACTGATCTATAAATGATACACAGAAATATATAGATTTAAACAATACAGAGAATTTCTTTGATGTATGTATATATAGTGAAATGATGACCTCAACAGAACTAATGACCACTTCCATCAAATCATCTAGTTACCTTTTTGATTGCTGGGAATTGAACTCATGACCTCTAGAAGAGCAGACAGTGCTCTTAACCTCTGAGCCATCTCTCCAGCCTAGTTACCTTTTTGAGACAGTGTTGGGGTCCATCTGCCAGCCCCAACATAAACTCTCTGGACCGGTGTAGAGACACAGGAATAAAGACACAACTCATATGGTTTTATCGGGAGGGAGATTCTCAGTGATCCCTCATGACATCTTGAGTTCACATCCTGAAAATTTCCTCTCATTTATTCTCCAAACTGCCTTTATACGAAAGCAAACTGAGGGGAAAATTCATTAGCATTTTGTTTCCTAGGTAACCAGGTCAGTCCAAATCTACTATGCCTGCTGTCATGTTTTCCTGTTCTGTATGCTAGCTCTGTCATGTAGGCCTGAATTAGCATCTCTATCCCAGGCGTCCTCCAAATTACAAAGAAAAGGCAAAACAATATCCTGACTCTTTGTTAGGGTAGTAACAGGCTCTCTGGAAGGCTACATGACCACCTTAGGTGCTTACTATGGCTCGAGAGCCTGAGTGCTATACCATATAGAAATATGGGCCCAAAAGACAGTAATACACATATAGTCTCTCAATAAATTTCCGGTATAACATGCATTACTGCTAAGTACATTCACAATCCCTGTACTATACATTAGGTCTACAGAACACATTTGCATTAGAACCAAGTACTTCTCTCCTCTAAGCAATAGCTCCCCATTTCTTTCACTCTTGACTCTGGAAGCCCACACCTGTGCTGTTTTGCATAAGCTAAACTCTTTAGATTCTCTTGCATTTTGGAGTTTCTTGAATTTTATTTATTTTTTGTGGTCATAGAATTGTGATACGAGGCCGGTTGAAAATTCAATTCTCTAATGATAAGTGACACTGTGTACACCTTCGTGTGTTTGGTGGCCTTTTGTGTGTCTCAGAGAAATGTGTAGCAGAGTCTCTCATCCATTTTTAAAGGCCAAGTTGCTGGTCTGATCAACTCCGTTCACAGGGGGAGAGAGCAGGTTCAGCTGGTGTTACATGTCATCTAATCATCCACTACTTTTTTCCATCTTTATCAATCAGAGTATCTGATTGCATGAACCGCTGCAGCACCTCTGCACAGTCAAGCCTTTAAATACAATGGCTTGCATCAGAGAAATGGAAATCAAAACAATTCTGAAATTCCAAATTATACCTGTAAGAATGACCAAGATCAAAAACACTGATGACAAGTTATGCTGGGAGAGGATGTGGGGTAAAGGGAACACTCCTGCATTTCTGGTGGGAGTGCAAGCTGGTACAGCCCCTTTGGATGTCAGTGTGGCGACTTCTCAGAAAATTAGGAAACAAACTTCCTCAAGACCCAGCAATACCACGTTTGGGCATATACCCAAAGGATGCTCAAGCATACCACAAGGACATGTGCTCAACTATGTTCATGGCAACATTGTTTGTCATAGCCAGAACCTGGAAAAAACCTAAATGCTTCTTGACTGAAGAATGAATAAGGAAAATTTGATACATTTACACAATGGAGTACTATACAGCAGAGAATAATGACATCTTGAAATTTGCAGGCAAATGGATGGAGCTAGAAAACATCATATTGAGTGAGGTAAGCCAACCCAGAAAAACAATTATCACATGTACTCACTCATAAGGGGTTTTTAAACATAAGGCAAAGAAAACCAGCCTACAAAACACAATCCCAGAGGACTTAGACAACATTGGGGACCCTAAGAGAGAAATACATGGATCTAATCCACACGGGAATTAGAAAAAGACAAGATCTCCTGAGTAAATTTGGAGCATGGGGACCATAGGAGAAGGTTAAAGAGAAGGGGAGAGATAGAGAGGGAAGCAGAGAAAAATGCATACTTCAATAAAATCAATACAAAATACAATGACTTGCAAAATCAGGAGGTTAACACTGTTAGATATATGATCTACAAATGTTTTCTCCAATCTTCTGTTCTACCAACGTTCTCTTTTGGCATTATTATGTGAAACACTAGTATACTAACACAAATGGAGAGCAATCATTTTATTGTACATACCAATACCTGTTCCCTCTTCCTGCTAAATCTTTGAGAATTTTACACTATGTACTTTGACCTTTATCACACCCTACCCCTCGTGAAGCCTTTCTAGATTGCCCTTCACTCCTTCTGGGTCCTAAAAGAGAACATAACTCTAGGAAATACTCTTAAATTTTTCATGTGTAATTAAGCACATTTTCAAAAATAGTTGAAATGTTTTATGCCAGGATATTGTTGTGATTTAAAATTGGGTTCCATAGAAGAAAGCAGGACCCTAACCAATAACATTAACACTTAGCAGGATAAGGTTACCCATGTGAAAACCCAGGGCTACCTGCTCGAGGACATACCCAAGGCTACCTGCTCGAGGACATACCCAAGGCTACCTGCTTGAGGACCAACCCAGGGCTACCTGCTCGAGGACAAAACCAGTGCCACAAGGTGATGTCCGTGCCTGGGCTGCTGCCAAGGCCCATGTCTGGATTCCCGACCCTGCTGCAACATCTGTCTGTGTTGATGTCCTTGGCTCCTGTACCACCAACGGCCAAGAAGATGCGGCTGCACGAGTTGGTCCCGTCCCTCTCTGACTACAACACTAGGGAGAGTGGACACTCCGGGTTACCAGCTGCAGCACTCAGGAAAGTGGGCCCTGCAGCTTGCCTGGGCAGCACAGTAGAGTTGACCCTGT
>NW_026068604.1:0-3535 GCF_014885135.2 Alexandromys fortis
AAATACTTCAATATAAATAAGTCAATTGGGGCCCATATGGTTAACTTAGTAACAATTATTCTGAATTATCACCACTTGTAATTTGCTTAGTGTTAGCAGGATGAATCAAGCCAAGAATAAAAAGTTAACAGGAAGATTTCTGACATTGATTGCCTAATCATTTCCTGACTCAGATGCCTCTACCACTGCACACATTTCTGATGACAAAGTGACAGGACAAGATGGAGAAATTGTATGCTAAGGGATTTGTACAAATTATTCCTCATTCCTCTGGTGGCATGCTTCTTGTAAACATTGTTGTGCTCTTCTATTTTCTATTATGTATCAGTTACTTTCAAACAAATGCTGAAAATTTACATACTTTATGAATAGAACTCTAATTACTGAGAAAATTTAAAAGGAGGAAATTATGGAGGCACAAAACTACCTTAGAGTGCAGGCTCCTCATGGGACAGATGAGACAAAGTTGGGCAATGGTTGCATGAGAAAACAAGCATAGATGAAAGCCAACTCTGCCTATTTCTCAAATGTCATCTCAGAAACTATAACATGGCTAAAGAATTTTTTTGAGCTCAGTTGCTCACTCTACAAAGGAGTGCTTTGCTTCTGTATACTTTTTGCATTGTATCTAGGTGCTTGTTTTCACTTTTATTACTGATTAATTGAGGTATTTTTTTTCTGGGAAAGAGAGGCAAGAGCTTCTAATGAACATGTAGGTGAGTACAGAAATGTTTCAGAGTTGAGGAATTTCTTTTTAATATGTATAAAAAGCAATACTAAATGAATCTTATTGTACAGTTGTTCATACTATGCATCCCTGGGATACTGATATTTTTTATTTATTATGTCTACTGCATTTATTCCATGTGTCCGCAAACCAGAAGGGAATGCTAGGTCTCATCATAGATTGCTGTGAGCCACCATGTGGTTGCTGGGAATTGAACTCAGGACCTCTGAAAGAGTTATCAGAGGTGTTAACCACTGAGCCATGTGTCCAGCCCCTAGGTGTTGACTCTTTAGTGCTCTGCTTCATTTCTTGTTTCCCCAGCTCTCATATTTTCTCCTCCAATTGCCTGTCTTTGAGACTTTTTTTCCTTTCGTCCACAAACTTTGTTTTCACATTGAAGACCTGGTGACTGCCCTTCCAAAATGTCAGTTTGATTTCCCAGAGACAGTGGACACTTCCACTGATTCAACCCTAGATGGCGCCCTGTGTAATTTCTCTGAGCCAGTGCACACTTCCACTGCTTCTCCACTAGATGGTGCCCTGCGTCCACCTTTGACTCAGGTTCCCAGCCTGGGGCATAGTGACTGACAACTGAAATCTTAGCACTCTAAGGATGAAACAGTAGGATTGCCACCAGTTTGAGGCTATCTTGAGCTTCCCCCCTGGTTCTTTCATGCAAAGTAGCTGGCTATGGTTTAGCCTTTATGTCTGGCAAGATTGACTTTTTCCTGGGGCTCTTAGCAAACCTTCTCTATCTCTGAGACTATTCTTAGGCTTGAATTCTCTACAGTGAGAGGGCTGTGAATCCTGTTCTGTTTGATGGTTGACCTCTGGCCCCCTCACCTTAGAAACTGAGTGCTTGTGAGGAGAGATAGCTGGACCTTAAGTGCTCTTGACTTGAAACTACCGTTTTCTCTGCAGTGATAAGGGACAGAGAACAACTCTCCTGTCACCTCCAGCACCCTGAAGAGACAGGCCCCCTAAATGTTTTGGGGACCTCAAATCAGGAAAACCCAAGATTTATGGCTTCAGAAAATAATTCCAGAGCTAGGTAGTAAGAAGCAGAATTGGAGGCTTATTAAAAATATTAGGAGGTTGGGCGTGGTGGTGCACACCTTTAATCCTAGCACTTGAGAGGCAGAGGTAGGTGAATCCCTGTTGAGTTTGAGACCAGCCTGGTCTACAAAATGAGTTCAAGGACAACCAAAGATGCACAGAGGAACTCTATATTGGAAACAAAAACACACACACACATACTCACACACACACAAAATACTAAGAGGAGCATAGATGGAAGTTTGTCTTTCCCAGTCCTACAGCTGTTCAGTCTCAAAGCACACAGAAGCTTATATAAATTATAAATTGCTTGGCATAGCAAACAATTTATAATTAATATTATAAATTTTATATAATATGAATAATATAATTAATTAATATAATTAATTTTGAGCTAGGATCTCTGTTTAGACCTGGCTGGCCTCAAACTCACACAGATCCACCAGCCTCTGCCTCCCAAGTACTGGAATTAAAGGTGTGCACCATTGTGCCCAACCTTTGGGTTTTGTTGTTTGTTTTCAAGACAGGCTTTGTTTGCACATAGCTACAACTGTCCTGGAACCCACTCTATGGACCAGAGTGATCTTAATCTCACAAAGATCTAGTTCCTCAGCCTCTGCCTCCAGGCTGAGATTAAAAGTATCTGTAACCGTACCTGGCTTCAGTTTTTGTTTTTAATTATTAAGAATTGCATTTGCTGCGTGGTGATGGTGCATGCCTTTAATCCCAGAATTTGGGCAGAGGCGGCTGATTTCTGAGTTCTGAGTTTGAGGCACACATAGTCTCCAGAGAGAATTACAGGACGGGGAGGGCTTCACAAGGAAGCCATGTCCTGAAAATACAACAAAAAAAAGTTACATTTGAGTGTGGGACTGTGTATATTTCTGGTATATAGGTTTTATAAGTTTTACTATTTACAAAGAAAAGCAAATGAAAATAACTGGCTGCTGTGTCAAAACAGGAAGTAGTGCCAGCTGTACAAGTAAGGGCCATGTATAAAAAAATCAAATATTTGGCTTGTTTGTCAATGTCATCAGGAGTTATATAGCCCTTGATCTCTTTCTACAATTGCTGATAGAACTAAACTTAGCCCATGGTCCCATGAGAAAGGATTTTTGGAGTAGAATAAAACCTAACATTCCATTTAAAGTATTAGTAATGGTTATGTATTATTATTGGTTCCTGTTAATATCATAGAGGCATTTTAGCTCAAGATGTATTTACCATTGAATGATTTTACACAAAACACATACTTTCTAAAACAACAAGTTATGAAGAAATGTTAGTCTATGGAATTCAACAATGATGTGTTAATATCTAGATTGTTCTGCTATCATTTCTGCAATCCAAATGAAAAAGTAGAATACGTGTTTCAGCTTTCAGAAGCTTTACAAATTCCTGCATTTTCTATTACTGGAACTTTGAATATCATTTACCAAAAGAAAATTGTGGGACTATTTACATAAAAATTACTTGTAATGAATAATTGTAGCTTTCAGGGGCTATAGAGATTGCTCAGAGGTTAATAGCACTGGCTACTCTTCCTGTGGTCCTGAGTACAATTCCCAGCAACCACATGGTGGCTCACAACCATCTGTACTGAGATCTGGAGCCCTCTTCTGGTGTGCATGCATACATTGATCAAGCCAGAATGCTGCATACATAATATAAATAAATAGATAAATAAATAAATAAATAAATAAATAAATAAATATTAAAAAAATATTGTAGCATTCAATCCTTCACCTGATG
>NW_026068604.1:9613-10657 GCF_014885135.2 Alexandromys fortis
GGCAAATGGTTGTTACGCATTACAGAATTTGTACGTTTATCTTTCCTCCAAGTAACCATAAATACCCTTTGATCATTTATATGGGCTAATCCTTTAGCTGGAGAAGACACAAGATATACAACATTTATTAAAAGCCTTTTCCATCATGGGAGATACCTCTTTTACTAAAAGTGATAATGGACCTACTTAGATAATTCCAAAGAATTTCCTAGGTTCTGTGAATCACATATTATTGCTCATATTACAGGCCCTGAATATAATCCACAAGAATAAGCTATTGTGAACTGTGTCCATGATACACTAAAAAAAAATTTAAAAATGAAAAATGAGGAAAAAGGAAGATTATGGTACGGAATTAATGTGGGATTTTCAGAATAATGTGAGAACCAGTTTACATCAAGCGTTGTTTATATAAAATTTACTAAATATGATAAATGTGCATATTTTAACCAGCAAAGAAACGTTTCATAAACACCACAAATGCCAAATACACACAAAAAAATTGGGACAAAATGACAGATAATGAATGGCAGCTGGCGTTGCTAATGGTGAAAGGGAGAGGATATAGTCTTGTCTCTCTGCAAGATGGGCGTCAGTTATGGATCAAGGTTCGGAAAAGAGCAGAAACTAAACACAGGATTGAAATGTAGTAAAGATGGCACTTTTGTCAAGCATGACATTATAGTATTGCCCATAGCACAATTCTCTCTATGGAAGAAACCTTGATGACATAGGTCTAATCATCCTAACCAACATAAGGTCAGGTGAATTCTATGGCAGCTTAGGTTCAGATTATTGTCCAGCATTCCAGAATACCTGTTATGGCTGAACATTTTCTGGCCCTGAGCGCTCTGCTATCTGTGACTTCAGTTCGGGGATCAGATGTCAGTAAATGGGCTCATGTCCCTAACCCACCAATATTTCAGCCTGTCTTTTGGGTAGATGATGATGGGTTAGCTTATGCCACTCTCGGTATCCTTCTCATCCTTGGAATAATTGGACTAAATTTTACTTATATGGATAAAAGGGAGCCAATATGATTTG
>NW_026068604.1:15912-18963 GCF_014885135.2 Alexandromys fortis
TCCTTGGAATAATTGGACTAAATTTTACTTATATGGATAAAAGGGAGCCAATACGATTTGGAAATGGTCCTTGGTTTTCAATGGGGTTTCAGCAGTGGTCACAACCTGGTAATAAAATGGGAAAATCTGGCAATCATCCCCAAAGACTCTGAGCAAAGTCCATTAATGAGACACGGGATAATACTGAAAATTATGAACTTGCATATCCTCTATGTCCAGATTTTAAATATTATACTTTAAAATATCAGCCAATTATTTGGAAAATTTCTTTCAGCAAATTTGGAAAATTATTCAAAATAAATGGATCATCATAAAATCTGTTCAGGTTTTTCATGGATCATTAGTTGGAACATAAGTATCCACTTCTACTTATATATTTACCTTATTTAGAAGTAATAATGTTACTACCTCCATACGTATTTTTATTTGAAAGAATCAATTATACTACTGGAATTAGTTTTAATGAATGATTAGCAATTGCAGTCATGCACTAATTCCTCTTTTCAGTTTAATCCTCATCATCACTCATGATCTAGAGCAACATACACAAATTTAGCTGCCTATAAACTTAGGTCATTCTTGGGCTCAAAAGTTTTCTCGAGCATATTTTTAAGATGTTGAAAAGAAAGAAGTTTATTTTTAGAGTTAGTAATAGCTGTAATTCCTGACTTTGTTGCTGTTGCTGATACTGCTAATGTGGCTGGTATTGATTTACATACATCCTTGCAGACAAAACACTCTGTATAGCAATGGCATATTATCATAAACTAGTTTCAGAAAGTTAAAGTATATGCTAGACTTTGGACAGAGACTGATGTACTAAAGCAAACTACAGGTTTGCTGAAAAAAAAATTGTATCGTTGCAGGAACAAATTAATTTGTGTTGTGATTGTAATTCAACCATTATCTGTATTACTGATTTGGGTTATAATGATTCTTTACAGGAATAGAATGATATTCCAGCTTATCTTTTAGGCAATGCCTCTCTGCTCAATCTTTCAATGATCACTTACACGATCAATTCAATGATAACTTACATGGGACATTTGCTAAATCATAAACCTCAAACGATGCACAAATTTTTGATGACAAATTGGCAGGATTAGATCATAAGGGATTCTTACAAAGCATTATTCATACCTCCAGTGGTATAATTATCGTAATCATGCTTTATACTTTTTTATGTTTGATCATGTATCAGTTTAATATTTGACTAAACATAATAATTACATACTTTATGGTTAAAACTCCTTTTTAATTCAAGTAAAAATAAAAAAAACATGAAATTGTGGAGACACAGAACTGCCTCAAAGTGCAGTGCCCTCCTGGGGCAGATGTGATAAAGCTGGGAAAGTTGTTTTGCAAACCAAGCATAGATGAAAGGAAACTTTCTCTGCACATATTTCAAATGTTATGCCTGAATCAGAACCCTGGATTGAGGAATGGCCTTTGAGCTCAGTTCTTCAGACTCTACCAGTTATAAAAGAGTAGGGGAATGAAACCAGATACATATCTATCTACATGCACAAAACTAAAGTACAACTGAATCTCCAAAATATATAGAGATCAAGAAATTAGACATGAAAAGATCAAAATAAAAAACTACATATTAACCAAATGAAAATGGAATATGAAACTAAACAGATGTCTCAACAGAAGAATATCAAATGGCTGAAAGCCATACTGGGAAGGAAACTAGACACTCTGAATGTCATTGACAGTGGTATATTTTGGGCAGACTGATAAGCCACTGGCAGTGGCACCAGGATTTATCTCTCCTGCTTGTACTGGCTTGTTTTTATTGGGACCAATGGGCAACCCTGAGGATTTCTTTCTCTTTTTTTCTAAATATTTATTATGTATACAACATTCTGCCTCCATGTATGCCCACATGCCAGAAGAGGGCGCCAGATTTCCATTACAGATGATTGTGAGCCACCAAATCGTTGTTGGGAATTGAAATAAGGACCTCAGGAAGAGCAGCTGCTGCTTGTCTCTCCAGTCCCTTGTACTGGGTTTTTGTGAAGACATGCTCCTTGAATGGACACCTTGGTCAACAGAGATATAGAAGGGAGTTGCATGGACTCTACCAAAAGCAATGCGCCTTACCTTCTCTGAGGACTGGATGGATATGGTAGGGAGCCTGTTTGTTTGTTCCCAGATGCTCAGACCTAAATATTAAAAGAGAAACCATATTACTTGGAATACTCATTGAACAATATCTTAAGCGTATTTCTGGGTAACCCACATCATAAATTAAACCCATCTCCATTAATCTGTATATTGTCTTCCCTTGTAAAGTTCCAGCATCTGTCTCCACACGAGCTACATTGCTTTTCTCTGACTCTGCATTCTTTGATCAACATTGACTTTCAATTTCACAACTTTCTAGAACACTACAAAGTCACCAGCTGAAACAGATTTGTTATTAAAGAACAGTATTCACAGCAAAGACAGATGGGACTCTCATATGACCTTAATCTGCAGAGAAAAATGCCAACAGTATGCTCTCATTCTCCTGGTGTTACAAACATATTTCTTTACCTCTACTTTTCCATTTCTGGAACCTACATTTTTATATTATTATTATTATGAGTTATGATTTCCAACAAGTCTGCTTCAAAGTGAGGAAATAAAAACTCCATAATAAAAAATGCAAGGGGACTGGGGGAAACTGTTGAAGTCGTTTCTTTGTCACACTGAGCATGCACCCAAGCAAGCATGCCCTTTTGTCTGTGATGTCCCTGGCCAGCAAGTGGCCTGATCCATAACAGAAGTACCATCCCTCAGGAGGGGTGCGTGCCCTGCCCTGGGAACACAGGACAAAAACCCAAATTACCCAAAATTCGCCTACCATTCAGAGTGGCTTCTCCATGGCTACTGAATTTCTCTACTTATCCCATCCCTGCTTGCCACCAAGGAATCCTATCCATCTGCAGTGTGTTAGGGTACACCACCACAGTCTACTCCAGGATGGAATGGATGTAACAGACTACAGAGCTAAGAAAACTAAGAGAAGGCAGACCAAAAAAAAAAAAAAAAAAAAAAAAA
>NW_026068604.1:19359-24377 GCF_014885135.2 Alexandromys fortis
ACCCTGCCTCCAAAAAAAAAAAAAAAAAAAAAAAAAAAAAAGGCAGAAAAAAAAAAAAAAAAAAAAAAAAAAACAAGCAGACAGGTAGCCACAGCAAAGTTCGTACAAAACAGCCAAGACTCTCCTAACAGTATTTGTACAGATGCGTATATGTTAATATAAGAATAACTCAGACAAAGATTTGTTTCCTGGCTTTCTCTCTTATCTAGTCAGTCTCTCATTCATGATAAGATAGCTCCCTTTTGTACCCAAGCACACTTTCTCAGTAGAGGAGCCTTCACACATCAATTATCAATCAACACAATTTCTTCCAGATACAGCAGTCTATGGCTTTTATGGGAAAAAAAAGCCACTATGAACACAGTTGAGCAAAGGTCCTTATGGTAGGATCTTTGGATATATGTCCAAGAGTGGTATAGCTGCGTCTTGCGGTATTGATTCACAAATTCCGGAGGACTGCATGTTGATTTCCATATTGGCTGTACAAGTTTGCACTTATACATGTCCTTGCCACATGTCCTTGCAAGCATTAGCTGTCACTTGTATTATGGATCTTAACAATTCTAACAAGTGTAAGATGAAATCTCAAAGTAGTTTTGATATTAATATTCCATAATGGCTAAAGATGTTGGACATGTCTTCAAGTGTTTCTCAGTGACTTTGGATTCTTTTACTGAGAATTATGTTTAGAGGTGCTCCACATTATAATTGGATTATTTGCTTTGTTGTTGTCTAGTTTCTTGAATTCTCTAATATCCTAGGTGAAGAAACCCAGAATCACATAGAAATATGATATTTACTCACTTATAGGTGGATATTAGCAGTTAATCACAGTTAATCACAATAATCACAGTTAATCACAGTACAATACATAGACACAGAGAGGCTAAGCATCAACAGCTCTAGGAGAGATGCATGGATATCCTTGGTAAGCAGAAATAGAATAGATCTTGTAGGTATACTGGAGGCAGGGGAGATGGGAAGAGAAAGGATCAGGTGAGTGAGGAAGGGACAGATGGGGAGAAGACAGGGAGAGATGGCTGGAATAGGGGAGCTTTGAAAAGGGGATGTGGAAACAGTGTAGAGAAAGTGCTCCTAGTAATCCAGAATATGGAGGCTGAACTAGCCATCTTCTGTAATCACATAAAGCTCCCAGTGGGACTGGGACACCAAGCCAACCACAAAACATTCAACCTCTTGGACTACCTGAATGATATGCTGGGGCACTGGTGACTCTGAGATTTCTTAGTGGCCAATAAATGACTAGTCTAACTTGAAGCCCATGCTGTGAGAGGAAGCCCATAACTAACACTGCCTAGATAGCCAAGAATTAGAAATTGAATGGCTCAGAGAACAGGGGTAGAACCAAATAACAACTGACTGAGAAAAAAAAAATCAATAAAATGATTCTTAACTATTTCCTGCTATAATCATAGGTTGGCACCTGGCCTACTTGTTATTAAAGAAGCTTCTTCGAGGGGCTGAGGTTAGCCCATCAGAGATCCTTACCCAAACATAAGCTTGAGCAGGAGCGATCTTGTAGAAGAAGGGTATGAGGATTATAGCATTTAGTGGTTGAGAAAATCAGGAGAACATGGCCCACACAATCAACTAATTAGGGCATATAGTGGCTAAAAAAATACTGAAGTAGCAATCACAGAGTCTTCATGGCTTTGTGCCAGGGCCTCTGCACACATGCTATGGTTGTTTAGCTTGGGGTATTTGTGAAACTCTTAAATGTAGGAGTCATGCATCTCTGAATCTTTCATCTGTTTTTAGGTCCATTTTACTTCTATTGCCTTGGTCTTGTCTAGCCTTGAAATAAGAGTTTGTGCCTAGTATTATTGCACCTTGGTATGATTTATTTGGTTGATATTCTTGGGAGGTCTGCTGGGTTTTTTCTGAAGGGAAAAGGAAGCAGTGGAGATGGGACAATGGGGATTTGGTGGGGGAAGGGACTGGAATGAGTAAATGAAGGGGATAATTGAATCAGGATATATAGAATGAGACAAGAAATAAAAATAATAAAATGCATTTAGTCTAACTTTATTGATCCTTATAATCTGTAGCAGCCCAAACATCACAAATGTCCAAAGTCTCTTATGACATTTAAGACAATCTCTTGACTGTCACGTGGTAAAATCAAAAAAAAAAGTTAAAGATTTAAAACATATAATGGCACAGGACATATTCCCATTCATAAAAACAAGAATATGACTGTGTTACAGCTCACATCCTAGACAGACTCGTGTATGTCACAGCAGACAGAAGAACAGATGTACAGAACACAAGCCCATGAAATTTCCACACTCCCTACATTCCCACAGACACAATCTTCCAGCAATCCTACAGCTGCTACCCCAAAACCATGTAGGCACCACTGTATCAGATGCATAGCCTCTGCTCAAGTGCAGGCCACATCAGCGAGAACAACGGAGGAAAACTGAGGTAATGACTCTCTGCTGGACCAGAATCTATGGAAGTCACCAGAAATTCACATAGGATTCTTGTCTGTGCACCTCCTCCATTCTTTTAATAATCCCACAGCACTATGCCCAATCCCACTCCCCTCCTCTTCTCTGTGGTGGAGACCCACACACTATCTGCAAGAATTCTATGTAGGCCACCTTCCAACTGACCTTCCTCATTCTCTCAGTCACCTTCAACACTATCTCCAAATTCCCTACCCTCTCTTCCCCCCCTTTCAGGCCCAAAAATGGGCAGACACTCCCTGCTGGAGCAAAGGCCACACCATGTGTAGTATTTCCAGCCCTTACTTGGGATGAGAGCACCTGCTCAACCATAGGACACATAGGGCTGGAGAGATGGCTCAGAGGTTAAGAGCATTGTCTGCTCTTCCAAAGGTCCTGAGTTCAATTCCCAGCAACCACATGATGGCTCACAACCATCTGTAATGGGGTCTGGTGCCCTCTTCTGGCCTGCAGGCATACAGACAGAATATTGTATACATAATAAATAAAAAAATTTAAGAAAAGATATTAGCAGAGATGTGTTGAAAAGAGACAAAGACAAGCAGAGACAGGAATATCAGGAGGTTGAAAATCAGAGAGAATAGAGCTCTGTGTCTACTGTGGGCACTATTGAACTAGTGAGGCCCCACCCAGCCCTCTATGGAACAGCAGGTGACATTGTTCTGGAATAGTGGCTGTGAGAGATGATCCCACACAACCCCAAGCCTGACTTGTCATGCCCTGCTGGCCCCACAGGGCTCATGGTGGCAACGGTGTAGTCCTTACCCAACTACTTCTTACCTCCTGGTTCATGTGTGGCCCCTCAGCTATCTGGAAGCCCGACAGGGGCAGGGTGGCCCAAGGGTGGTATGTGGTGACCATCCAGGGTAGTAGCAGGTTGTTGTGGCATCTCCCCAGGTCTGCTGGTTCTACTGGAGACCCTCAGAAGAAGCAAATTGTTTCTGAAGCTGGTTTACCCTGAGCCTCAGTTTCTCCTTCTGCACTCCCAGGCAAGGGTATACATTATTGAAGTATCACATGGAATGGAGGCTTGGGGCTGTGTGTAGCCCCTTTTTAGGGCTAAAAAGGTCTGTTGAGCCCCATTGAAAGATTTACAGTGGCATGACCCTGGCAGGTCCCCTGGAGGATGGGAGACCAAATTTTTCCCCACTCACCTCCTGGTCCTTCACCCGTCAGTTGCATCTTCAGCCTCAATGGCACCTCAGCCTCAGTTTCATGGAGCCACCCTCTCTAGCACCATCCTGGCCTGTGGAATCTAAACCAAGATGCCATCCTTGCAGATGCAAGGTATGTGGGGGTGGGGGGCGAGAGGAGTGAGGGATGGCAAGCAGAAGGCATAGCCCAGAACTGCTGCCAGCAGCCTGAGGAATTCTTATATCCTTCAGGGAACTCCAGTCTGGTACAGGCAAATTCTTTTCATTATTTTAAGCTTTGTATTTGAATATATTAATTATACAAAATAATAGATTTCATTAGGACATTTTCATACATGTATATAAAGTAGCTTGATCATATTCACCCTGTGTGTTGGCTAGTTTTATGTCAATGTGATCCAAGCCAGAGTCATTGGAGAGGAGGGAGCTTCAGTTGAGAAAATACCTCCATAAGATTAGGCTGTAGGCAACCCGCAAGGCATTTTCTTAATTAGTGATTTATGTGGGAAAGCTTCGCTCTTTCTGGGTGGTGCCATCCTTGGGCTGGTGGTCCTGGTTTCCTGTAAGAAAGCTATCTGAGCAAATGATGAGGAGCAAGCCAGTAAACAGCACCCCTCCATGGCCTCTGCATCAGCGTCTGCCTCCAGGGTCCTGCCCTGTTTGAATTCCTGCCCTGACTTCCTTCGGTAATGAACAGTGTGATGTGGAAGTGTAAGCCAGAGAAACCCTTTCTTCCCCAAGTTGCTTTAGTCAGGGTGTTTCATCACAGCAGAAGTGACCCTGACTAAGACACCCTCTCTTGTCCCCCTTCAAATCCCCCTGAGCTCTTTTCTCTTCCCTTCTACTGCATCTTTAATTTTGTAACCCACTTAGTTTAATTAGAGTTGCTTACATGATCATGGGCAGGGATTATCGACAGGCACATGGGTAATTTACCAGTGGCTACAGCACTGGGAAAAATATCCTTCTCTTGTCAGCTAGGAATGGCTTAGGCCTCGTGCCCCCTCCCCTTTCTGTGACAGTGTTAATCTTGCTCAAGCAGTTATGGTTGCTGAGGGTACAGAGGGCAACAGCGACGTCATGCTCAGAGGACACCGTCCCACAGTTCCGCAGCACTCCACCCTTTCCCTGGCTCCTACGCTCTTTCCATTGCCTCTTCCGTGATGTTCCCTAGGCCTCGAGTGGGTGACAGAGCTGGATTCCTGACCTGGCCACAGAAAATAACTTCAGGGTGAGCCAATATGAGATAGAGTTGGAGTTTACTGAGAAGAAAGTTCAACATGCATTTCAGCACAGAGAGAGAGAGACAGAGAGAGGGGGAGGGAGAGACAGAGAGAGAGAGAGAGAGAGAGAGAGAGAGAGAGAGAGAGAG
>NW_026068604.1:27648-31415 GCF_014885135.2 Alexandromys fortis
AGAGAGAGAGAGAGAGAGAGAGAGAGAGAGAGAGAGAGAGAGAACATAGGAAAAGAACAAAACATAATAACGTATAAGATAGGAATATTGGAGAATTGGGACATGCAATACCAAATTAAAGTCAATTCAAGTGTTTGCCTCTGGTTTCCATAGAACCATATTAAAAAAATAAAAGTCAATCATATGAACACATTCCATTTATCTCAGGCACTGGAAGAATATGAATAGTTGACATTGGGCCACCAACTTAACATGAGACCTGAACTGCCCATCATGAGCTGTGTGTTAATGGGCACAACAAGTAATAAATTAGGACAAGCACAGCAACAATCTATTGTCAAATAGATGTGGTATATAAGAGATCAGGTCCAAGCTGTGGAACATGATTGCCAACAAGAATCCCTCATTAGCTAGGACCACATAGCTGGGACTCGAGACAATAGCAGTTACCACAATCCCATAATGGTAGATAGCATTACCTCTTCAGAGGTAGGTGGGATAAGAAAGAACTGGAGGTAGAAATCAACTATACATTTTGAGAAAAAGAAAAACAACTCTGATGGCTCCCTATTGGCTCCCTCATGGCTCACAATCTACTTCCCAGTGGTGCTCCTGATTGCTAGGCTTGCCCAGAATGCCTCAAGAACTAGAATTGCCCAGCTGAGCCTCAAGACAGTAGCAGTTGCCCTACTAGATGAGCACAAATCAAATGACAAAGCCAGCACATACCTTCCAAGCTCTGCCATTCCACCCTAAGGGAAGAGAGCTCCAGTCTGGAAAATTGGTATTTTAGTAGAAACTCTTCCAGGTTCTCAGAGCACTTCCTGTTCTTTTCCAAAATATGGTTTCCCTTACATGTGTGTTCCATTAGAGTCACTGACCAGTGTAATCAACCCTTTCCCTCATAGCTCAGATATTCTGAAGCTAAACCTAGGTCACATTCAAAATGCAACTCTTAATAAAGGAAAATTCATGCTTTTTCAAATTTCTGGAAAGTCTTAGAGGCAAAAAAGTGATGATGTAATTAAAATCCACAAAAATTAATCTAAAATGCTGAAACTAGTTTATGGTCATGTGCTCCCAAGTTTAGTGATTTATATTAGAGCATACCAAGGATTAGTAACACATTTTATCTCAGACTGTACATCTTAAATATGTAAAATAACAGTTCTTTTAGGTAGTTGAACACCATTTTATCCAGTTCTATTTTTTTAACATTAGTTCAACTACTGTAATTTGGTACTTTATCCTGATTCTTGATTCCTTAATGTGTGGATGTAAGAAATGGTCAGAACATTTAGCATTCATCTAAAATAGATTGACTCACTGCCTACTTTTTATGTGAGCTAAGGTCTAAGGGAAAAAGATTTCATGCTCCTTCATGCCCATACCTCTCTGTGCTCGGACTACATCCGATTTACAGTCTGTCAGTGAACTCAATTCTTACATGAGTGTCTCTTTATGTGCAAGTTCACAATAAAATACAGATTAGTTGGAGGATACTCATATATTTTCCTTCTCACTGACCAATGAAGGCCCAGTCTTGAAGCAGCTGAAAGACTTTCTTTCCAGTACTGAGCAACAGAAGCAGGATTGGGTGTTAAAAACAATTCTAAACTACATAGTGTGAGAAAGGTAAGTCAAGCTAAACAAAGAAACCCTGTCTTGAACAACAAAAATGTATTTAGTTGGCTGTGATGTGCCAAACTATAATTCAGGTACACTGGAGATAAGTTGGCCAAATCACTCTGAGTTTCTACAAGATCATAGTCTATACAACGGAGTTCTAAGATAGCCAGAGATTCATAACGGGGCTATTATTTAAGATAAACAATTGAAAATAAAAAGGAACAACATATTAATAAAAATAATGAACATGATATCTTTGGATGACACTATTTTGGAACGGTGATGAAAATATAAGGTGATTAATTTACCCTTGGGGTCATAACAGGTTTAGATAGATGACAAGGGATATATAAAACTAAGTTAATATAACTAATTCATATAATGAAAGCATTCCTATCTGAAAGAAACCCTGCTGTCTCTCCTGTAAGGTGGTCAGATAAGGAGTAAATTTTTCTTCAGTAGACATGGTCTTGAATGAAGGAGTCAGTATTTTTCCAGAGAGAGATTTGAAGCAAAGAAAATTAAATAGCGTCTATTATTTCAGTAGTTGTTAGCCAAAGGGTGAAATTTGAATGTATCTTAGAATATCCTTATTCTTGCCAGGCAGACAAGTATTGGGGATTCATGGGATGAAGACTAAAGAATTCCTGGAGACTGAAAAATGGGGGCTGTAGGATACTGTCACTGACAGTTACATGAGGTGACAAAAAATTAAATAGTGGAAGACATGGAGGCTGAACCATCAGAGAAGAGTGGATAAAGAGCACAGATGGTGCCAACCCACTTAAGTGCACCCTATGCACTGCTCTTTAGCATTTGATCCTTGGGCTTTTGCAAACAATTCTTTCAACCACAGCTTCATGTAAGTATCTGATTAACTTAGTCTTAGAGTGACTTCAGTTCCAGTGACTTAAGTTCAAGTCTCAGGATCTCTCCACAATCTGGATGTCATCTGGTGACCATCATTCAAAACTCCTAACTAGACATTTTGTGGGCATCAGGGAAGCACAATAAGATTCCATTCATATAAAGTGAGAATACATGCCTGCAAGTTCCTTTTCTCCCATTCAGAGGAAGTAAAAACTCAACCTGGGGTCCATCTGACATGCGAGCTTATGGGTCACAATTGATGTCTATTAACCACATTGGAGAAAAGATCATTATTTTGACTTTAGTTAAATGGTCAACCATCTTTTAAAGTATTTTATTGTCAGTTTTCCTCCTTATTTTTTTAAAGAATAATTTATTATGTATACAACTTTCTGCCTCCATTTATACCCACATGCCAGAGGAGGGCGCCAGGTCTCTCTTAACCACTGAGCTATTTCTCAAGCCCAGTTTCCCTCCTTATTTTTGTACATTAACCTCATTTTATGGAGTTTTTGGGCCCCTAACTATAACCCTAACTATAACCTCTGAAATTAGATTGCTCCCATACAGAGAGTACCAAAAGTTGAATGACACTTCCTAGGACGTACAGTGAGGCAAAACCCTGGACCTATACCCTTACTGGCTCATTTTCTCCAGAAAAAAGGAGTTTTTTTTCTGGAGAAAATGTTTCTGGAGAATCATGTTTTACTTTAAGTTGTTCAAAGGATTCATTGCTTAAACCATTAGCTTGGGAGAAAAATCTGGAGAACAAGTGTGACAAGAATTTTGATCACAGACTGCCTCCAAAAAATGAATAGCTGGCTAGAGGTGCAAAGAAAGCAGAAAGGGTTTTTGGAAAGTTAGAACTGAACCAAGTCTAACTCTGCCCATGCCTCCCTTGTACCCAGTGAACAGGATAACTGTGTCAGAGAGCCTTGTGTCTTCTTATTTCCCAAGGCTCTTTTGAGCCTTCCTAATGACAAAGGTGGGATAGACAGTTTGAATAATTGCCTTGCAGGGAGACAGGCCATATCTTCAACAGTAAAATCAACTTTTACAGGGAGGAAGGCAGAGTCTGTGGCAGTTGAATCAATACCATGGACCTATCAGGACAGAACCAGCATCAGCAGAGAAGTTACACATGAAAATCATAAGATTATTCAGGAATTCCAAGGGTACAACTCAGATAAAACTCTGACAATTACTGCCCTAAGCTTGACTGAGCTCAAGAGAATATTGCTGAGCTTCAAGACCTGACAGCCAGCCTT
>NW_026068604.1:37563-38769 GCF_014885135.2 Alexandromys fortis
TGGATGGGTGGCTGCTTGTTTGTTCCCAGCTGCTCAGACCTGAAATATTCACACAGAAAACATATTATTTGTAATGGTGTTTTGTAATATGACGGGTCAGGAGTAAAACAATTCAGAGAACATAACATACAATATCAATATTCTCTGTCTATTCCATCCTTATGTGGCTTTACTTAACTTCTATTTCTTTTCATTTTACTTTTTGAGACAGGTTCTCTGTATCTTTGACCTGGAATAATTCTGTTGACCAGGCTGTCCTTGAACTCGGAGCTCTGTCCATCCCTGACTCACAGGCATTGGAATTAATGATGTGTCCTGCACAAACTTGAACCAGTGAGCTCAATCTACCTCTGCCCCTTGAAGTCAGACAGGTCAATCTACCTCTGGCTCCCAAGGATTGGGTTTAAAGGTGTGTGTACCACCACAACAAACTACTTTCTTTTTTTCCAATACTGTGTAAGTGTTTACTGGCAGGACCTCTTAAAGAGCTGCAGAGTTTGGCAGCTAAAGCTGAGTAAGGGGCTGGAGAGATGGCTCAGCCGTTAGAGCATTGCCTGCTCTTCCAAAGTTCCTGAGTTCGAGTCCCGGCAACCACATGGTGGTTCACAACCATCTGTAATGAGGTCTGGTGCCCTCTTCTGGTCTGCAGACAGACACAGACAGAATATTGTATACATAATAAATAAATAAATATTTTTTTAAAAAAGAAGCCTCTTAGATGAGAGCACTTGCTTGCCTCTAGGAAAGAGACCCAAGAAATGGCTGCTACCACGAATACATATTAACTGTATTTTTCCCAAGATTTGTCAGGCTTTATGTGGATGCAATTATCCACATGGGCACCATTCTGTAACAGGAGGGGGACCTGCATGTTGGAATTTATGAGCTGCCCAGTTCCCCACATCTGGCAAGCACTTTTTTATCTCAGGGTGTATATTTAAAACCAATAAAATAAAAAAGAAAAAAAAAAGAATACCCTCAAAAAAATAAATAAAACCAATAAAAGAACAGTCCTGTTACACAGGTCCCAATTTTCCTCAGATCTATTTTGGTTGAACTAATGTAACTGTAGCAATTTGGCTTTATGACAAGGTCAGTTCTTTATGCAGATTATTGATTGCCATGGCATGTGGACAGGCCAGCCGGGATATTTATGGAGCATCTAAAATTGATTACCTAATTCCTAATTAGGTAATTAGTACATAG
>NW_026068605.1:0-1879 GCF_014885135.2 Alexandromys fortis
TGACCTCACTTCCTCTTCCGCCCAGCATCCTATTCTGTTTATTCCACCCACCTATGTTCTAAGCTATGAGGCCAAGCAGTTGGTTTATTATAATTAACCAATTACCTTCCTCCATCACTTTCCATTATCCAATGCCTCTCTGCTGTTGTTTGATGTAGGAGGGTCATCTGTCTATGTGTTACTTCCATTGGTTAATAAAGAGACTGCCTTGGCCTTTTAAT
Source organism: Alexandromys fortis (assembly GCF_014885135.2). Lineage (NCBI taxonomy): Eukaryota > Metazoa > Chordata > Mammalia > Rodentia > Cricetidae > Alexandromys > Alexandromys fortis. Next base: position 222 of record NW_026068605.1, read on the forward strand.
AGGGCAGAAAATTAGGTGGGTGTCCTGGCAGGAGGCAAACAGTAGGGTGCTGGGGACTTGAAACCAATCTGAGGTATGTAAAGAGAAAATATAAAGAACTGCAGCTGATCCCTAGCAAGAAAGGCAGATGTGCGAGATTCTATATTGAACTGCTGGCTTCACACACAGGCCACAGCCTGGCTGGTGGTGGGCAGCAGAGACAGGGGATTCCAAAACCAAATGTTGGGTGCCAATTGATACCATAAATCAATCCCACACCAGTTCAGAATTAGGATAATAAAAGGGTTACTTATTTAAGGGGAAAACTTAGAGATCACCATCAGCTGTCCTCTGAGCACAAAGAGAAACAGAGTCTAGCAGCCAACTGGGAGCTGGAAGCAAGAGAGTGGGCACATATTTCTGGCTGCTTTTTAAAGTATCAGAGACCATGCCCCAGTATGGTGGTATCTTAAAGGCTATTGGCTGAAGGAGCAGAATGTGTTCCCACAGCACCTGGATCCTCTGTAAGAACAACAAGGGCTCTTATGCTGAGCCATTTCTCCAGGCTCCCAGGCCATTTCTTTTAGGAATTATGGCTGAGACTAGAGAGATGGCTCAGTGAATAAAAATGCCTGACACACAAGTTTGATGACCTCAGCTCCATCCCTACAATGCATTTAAAGGGCTGGCTGTGGTGGTGCATAACTACAAGGCCAGCACTCCCAGGCAGAGCAGGAGGCAGACAGGAGAATGGGTCAGAAACCTTCAGGGTAGCTAGCCTGGACTACTCTGTACAGCAGAAGCAAGACAGGCCCAGCCTCAACAAGGAAGAAAGTAGAAAGAGACTCTTTAAGTTTTGTCCTCAGATCCCCTATGTTTTATATGCTATGGCATAGACAGTACACACACACACACACACACACACACACACACACACACACACACAGAGAGAGAGAGAGAGAGAGAGAGAGAGAGAGAGAGAGAGAGAAAGGAGAGAGAGAGAGTGCAGAAGAAAGAGTGCTCTGAAATATATAGATGGGGAGAGAAAAAGTGGCTGTAGGATAAAACTGTGATGGTTTTTGTTTAAGTGCATAGTACAAGTGCAAAGGAGGCAGAGGCAGGGGGACCAAGGAGGCACATGTGTGCCTGTGAGAAATCCTCCATGCTCTATATCTGTGTCCTTTGATGAACCCCATCCTCTACCCAGGATGCAAATATCAGCTAGAGAGAACTGCCAATCAACATGTTGATTAGAACCACACGGTACAGAGGGCACTTAAGGACATCACAGAAAATGTTCAAGGCTCTAGGTTTGAGCATAAGAATTCCAGAAAAATGAGACAGCTTTTGGGACACAGGAGATGTAGGAAGCTCTTGGCAGGTGCCCCTGAATTTTATCCAATAACCCAGAGGAAACAGCCTCAAACTCTCAGCAGTGATCTCAAGTAGAGCGGACTATAAGAAACTGGGGACTATAAGAGACTGGGGAGGATTTGGAGGTGGTAGCCCAGTACCCAGAGGGTGTCCAAGAGTGGAAAGATGAGGTAAAAGGGGGAGGGGGAGAGGAAGGTGGGTAAGGTGGAAGTTTCTTTCTTTTTTTAATATTTATTTATTTATTATGTATGTATACAATATTCTGTCTGTATGTATGCCTGCAGGCCAGAAGAGGGCACCAGACC
>NW_026068605.1:6688-7977 GCF_014885135.2 Alexandromys fortis
CTCTCTCTCTCTCTCTCTCTCTCTCTCTCTCTCTCTCTCTCTCTCTCCTTTCTCTCTTTCCATCTCTCTTTCTTTCATTCATGTTCTTCCCCAATGAACTTTAAGAATCTTTTATTTACTTGTTTTTAGATTTAATTTTATGTGAATGAATGCTTTGCCTCCATGTATGTATGTCTACCATGTGCATGTCTGGTACCCATGGAGATCATGGAGATCAGAGACGGCACTGGATCCCTGGAACTGGAGTTAGGATGGTTGTGAGCAACTGTGTGAGTTCTGGGAATTGAATCAGAGTCCTTCGCAAGAGCAACAAAGTCCCTTACTGAGCCATATCTCCAGCTCCTAGGCACAGATCTTACGTAGCACTAGCTAGAAATTGTTATACAGAAAAAGGATAGCCTTGATCTTCTGATCCTTTTGTCTTTCCCCCAGTACTGGAATTACAGGACTATAAATGCATTCCCAGACTATGCAGTGCTGAGAATGAAATCCAGGACTACATACATGTTAATAATATTAGTGCATGCCTAAGCAAGCACCCTGTCATCTGAACTACAACCTTATCCTGGGTTTTCTATGACTTTGTTTGTTTGTCGAGAGAGTGGCCCAAGTAGTCCAGGCTGGCCCTGAATGGAGGCTGGCCTTGGCTTCCGTCATCTCCTGTCTGCACTTCCCAAGTGCTAAGATTTCTTAGTTGTGCATCTGGCTGATGTCCTTGAAGGTAAAAAAAAAAAAAGTCTTTGAGCCTAAATCCTTGAACACAGGAAGTGCTTTGATCTCCTTGTCCCTCCCCCTTTCCCACAGGTAAGATTTAGCAATCTGTTCTAAACTGGTCTCAGAATAATCCTTACATACTCCTAAAGAGTGAATGGTTCCAGATGGTGCATGCCCTTGATTCCAGCACTTAGGAGGCAGAGACAGGTGGATCTCTATGAATACAAGGCCAACCTGTTGTTCTTAGAGTCAGTTCCTCGCTATCCAGAACTATATAGTGAGACTTTGCCTGTAATTAGTTAATTGATTGATTGGTTGATGGTTGATTGATTTAAAAAGTGAATGATGGGCTTAAAGGAAGCTTGGAGGATCCTGTCTCATTCCTTCCTCATCTCTGTATCCCTTCCCTTATCTCCAGGCCCAGGTACATCTAGAGAGACTAAAGATCCTTGAGGAATTTAAACATGTGCGCCAGAGACTGGAAGAGGAAGAGAGATTCCTCCTGTCCAGGCTGAGCTTGCTGGAGCAGGAGGGAATCAAGCAGCTAGAAGAGTTTATCACTGACACAGAAGGAC
>NW_026068605.1:10680-15196 GCF_014885135.2 Alexandromys fortis
TTTTTTTTTTTTTTTTTTTTCTTTAAAGAACCATAAACAGCCACTCCACCTTTGTCCTAGCCCTGCCAAGTTGAGCTCCCTGGTTCTGTATCAGAGGCAACACCCATCTCTGAAATGTCACTCTTTCTTCTCTCCTCACTCTGTGTCTCCTGAGGTTTAAACACTATCCCAACTGTATCAGGAGTTTCGGGGGTAGCAGTTCAGAATGGAATGGGAGGAGAGAAAAGAACAGACAGAGACAGACACACAGAGACAGCAGAGACAGAAAGACAGAGAGAGGAAAGAGAGGGTGGAAAACTGGGGTGTTCTCACTCTGCCTCCAGCTGAGTCTGAACCCCTTCTCAGTGCCTATGACTAGGCAAGCTCTGACATTGTTCTCTCTTTCTCTTTCAGGGCATCAAGGACAGCTTGGGCAGGTATGATGGGCATCCCAAGTGCACTGTGCTTTCTGGTTCACTCACACATACAACGTTCAATATATATATGAATATGTTAACATCCTCCAATAACCTGTCTATAAACCCTTTAGGCTGCAGGTGAGGAAGACCAAGCTGGCCACAGTAGCATGTGGTCTGCTGGGCACAGCTTTTTTTCACCAACACCCAGCGTTAGAGCAGCTGCACTCCCCTCCCATATTCCTCTTGGTCAAGGGGGTGACCCTGGGTTTCCTACTCTACCTCCCTACTCCCTGTCCCTTCTCTCTTCTCTGATCCATCTCCCATCTTCATTTCCATATTTTCAAGGGTCTGATCTGTAGTAGGAAGCCGCTTATTTGTTTTCCCACCTGCCTAGACTTCAGAAATAATCCCACAGAAACTATATTATCACTGCTTGGACAATCACTGTATTGCTAGCTAGCTCTTATATCTAGTATTAACCCATTTCCAGTATTTTATATTTTGCCACGAAGCTTGTAGCCTACAAGCAAGTTTCCAGCATGTCTGTCTCTGGCATCAGCTCCATGGTTTCTTTTTGACTCTGTCCCCTTACTCCCAGCTTTCAGCTTAGTTTTCTCTGACTAGCACTGCCCTGCTCTATCAACAGGCCAAGGCAGTTTCTTTATTCACCAATGGTATTCACAGCATAAGACGGGTATCCCACATCACCTCCCCTTTTCTGTTTAAATAAAAAGGAAGATTTTAACTTTAACATAGTAAAATTACATATAACAAAACAGGTATCAAGCAAGAATTATAGTTACAATATTTATAGTTACTTTATCTTTCATCATAACTAAAGAAAACTGTATCTATAACTATCTATTCTTCAACTCCATCAAAGACTCCAGTATATAATATTACCCAAGTAAACAGGAAGTGCATTGTAAGCAACTCCCAAAACTCTAGAATTGACAGAGACATCTTGCTGTCTGCACAGTCACCCAAAGTTCTTCTGTACCCATGGGGCATTCATCTTCAGCCCATAGGCTGAAGGAGGAAATTTCAAAGGCAGTTTCTCCCATATTGGCAAATTAAAAGTCACTTTCTTCTGTGTCCTGCAGAATGTCTAGCAGACTCTTTCATGAAGCAGTAACCCCAAAGGATAGTCTCACTTTTACGCAAGTTCAGCAGTAATTTCTCTGTGGACCCTGCATGTCTAGTTCATACAGTATAGCATCAAGCAGCCCAGGAAAGAACAGTTTTTGCCCACATGGTTAAGCAATGCTATAAGGAGCCTCTTCAGTGCCCATCTTCCTCTTGAAGTAATTGGTTCCTCCAGGAGCAGACGTGTCTCATTGTAATGAAATGTCTAGATTTTAAAACATTTTAAGTGCCATATTCTGAAGGTCTCTGAAAGATTTGAAGAATAACTATCTAACTGAAATATGAATATTATAGATATTCTCTATTAACCTATATTTCTTTATTATACATTAGATTTTTAAATGAGCCACACAAACACAATACCTTAATCAAGAACAGAAATATACATATAACAAACAATAAACTAAGATCCATAGCAATGCAAATCTCTATATCATATCCCCTTTTAAATGTAAAAAAACATTTATAAGTAATATTTGGGAATTTTGGCATAGTTCTTTCCAAACTATTTCCTGCATTTTGTTGGGCAAAGTATTTATTGGGGTTTTTATGGAAATCTTTCAGATGGTCCATAAAACCACATTCATCTGGAAACAATCTACAGGTTCTCATCCTCTGTGGAAACAAAAGAAGAACCTCTTTTCCAAAGTAACAAATCCTTAGACCCAAATTCTGAAGTCAACATACCTTTATGTTGGCTTAATTTAGCAGTCCATATAATGAAATACGTCTCTGTACTTAGCTCTTTCACAAAAAATTCAAAAAATACAATAATATACATAATCCAGACTCTATGTGTAGATTCCATCTTTACATAGCTTATTTTCTTACTATAGTACTTTTTAATATTTATTTTATTATCTTTACTCCTTTAATCTGTGGCAGTCTGTACTCTGTCTCTTTAAAGACTTTATTTTATTGCTTTTTATAAACCATTTACATCCTTTTATAGCTCTCTATTCTCTTTTCCTTTTGTCCCCACACAAACGTACATTTTTAAAACACACTGTGTCTCATTTAGAGATCTTTTATGTCTGAATCTGTCCTTATTGTGTATCTGCAATTCTTTTCTGAACAAGATGACTTCTTAAAATGCTAAGCCCTTCTTAAAAACCTAAGTGGCAGCATTGCTAGGACAAACAGGACCCTGCCTGCTTGCTCTGCCCAGTCCAACATGGTGGAAGTTTTTCACTGCCTTTGAGACTGCTGGGTGGGAGGTGGGAGCCACCCCCACTACCTCCCCACTACCTCAACCCTGATAACCAGTTGGCCCATGCTGCCACCAAGTACTTGCTGCACACTGCTCACAAACCCCATTTAAATGCTCAGCTTCCTGAAAGAGCCAAGTTTCTGCTGGTAGCAAGGTCCAGAAAGCTGCCATTTCAAAACCACACAGCTTTTTTTTTTTTTTTTTTTTTTTTTTTTTTNCTAGCAAAATGCTGGCTACCAAGAAGCCATGCTTAACTCTGTTCTTTTGTATCTAAAATTACTTTTTAAGCTTGCTCAGGTTTTATGTGATTAAACGGTCATAAGCTTGAACACCAATTTGTTGTATTGAGGCCACTCATTTTTTCCTGGCTGCTCAGATTCCCAAAATAATCACACAGAAAAGCAGTCTTTCTTTCCCAGCTGCACTCCTTTCCCATATTCCTCTCTTGCTCAAGTGGGTGAACCCTAGGTTTCCTACTCTACCTCCTACTTCCTGTCTATTCTCTCTTCTCTGATCCATCTCCCATCTCCTTTCCCACATTTTCTTGGGTCTGATCTCATTCAGCCCTGCATTCCTGTCCTGGCCTCCTTGCTGTGGGACAATGGCCTTATATCTTGCAAAGTTTTATCAGTTGTACTAGTTTAATAAAATGCTAATTGGCCAGTATCCGCCAGGAGGTATAGGCAGGGCAACGAGAACAGGAGAATTCTGGGAAGAGGTGTGGTGCACCCTGTAGGTGTCACCCAGACACAGAGGAAGAAGATGAGAATGCCTCGCTGATGAAAGGTACCAAGCCATGTGGTAACACAGACAGGAATTATGGGTTAATGTAAGTTATAAAAGTTAATAAGAAGCCTGAGCTAATAGGCCAACCAGTTTATGATTAATATAGACCTCTGTGTGTTTCTTTGGGACTGAAAGAATGCAGGACCAGGCAGGACAGAAACCTCTGTCAACACCCCCTGACAAACAGCTCCCTGGCTCTAGACTATATTTATCACTCTGCCTCCTCACCAGGAACCATCTCCCAGGTCCTTCCTGCCCACACTCTATCCCTGAACTTACCACTCAGATCAACATATCTTCACAGGGGTAAAGAATATGAGTTTCACAACCCAACCCCAGTTCCTATGAACCTGGAGAAAAAAATCAGTGAAGCAAAAGCAAGACACGAGTCCATCATAGAAAGCCTGAAGGAATTAATAGGTAAGAGGTGCCTGTGACTTCCTTTGCTTACCTGCCTCGGGATTCTTTTCATCAACCTAGATACTGCCTGATGTCTCTGGTGCCAGACCTGAGCCTTTCAGAACCCAGGCTGAAAGCTGAGTACCTTCATAGAACCATTATGCAGAAATTCCTCATGTTGTGTTTCATTAGGTTTAATGCTGAGGATAGATTGCGGGACTTCATGCTTGCTTGACAAGCACTCTGCAATCTGAGCTACATCCCCAGAGTCAAAGCACGAGCTCAGAAATTTTCCTTGTTTACTTGGTGGTGAACATGGGACTAGAAGTATGTCCCCAATTTGGTTGTTGCTTATCACATGCACCAAAACAGAGCATTCACACATAGTGTAAGCAAAGAATACACATTGACTCTAAAAGACATAATATTGAAATAGAGCATAAAATATAGAAATGAAAACAAAAGCAAACAGAAATATTGTCCAGGGTAGTTTCTTAGGGAAGACCGCAGTGATCTTCTGAGTAGCTGGGTCTCCAGCACCCAGCACTGTGCCCAGGTAACACTCAAACTTTATTGG
>NW_026068605.1:17810-22420 GCF_014885135.2 Alexandromys fortis
TTTTTTTTTTTTTTTTTTTTTTTTTTTTTTTTTTTTTTTTTTTTTTTTTTTTTTTTTTGCGTTTTGCTTGCTTGCTTTTGAGACAGAGTCTCATGTAGCCCAGACTATCTTTGAACTCATGGTAGTTCTCCTGTCTCAGCTTCCCAAGTGCTGGAATTAGAGGTGTATGCACCACCGTGCCTGGCAATGAGCACCTCCAACAAAACAGAAGACGAGCCCACATGGTGGTCATTCTCACCCAGTGCTGCTCTTCCCCAATTGCTTTGACCCTGATGCCCCTGGAAGACCATAGAAGTTCCTACCAATGTCTTCCTCTTTGTTCATTGTCCCTATCCCCCTGCACCCAGTAATTCAACTTACCCAAGTCTGGGGATCAGAAATGGGTAAGATCTGCTTGGTTCATGCCCCTAGCCTACCCCAGTGACCCTGACCAGTTGTTCGAATGCTCACTTGCACACCCGCCATCTCCCCAACCCCACACACAGCAGAGGAGAACTAGCATTGCAGCAAATGAGGGGCAAAAATATTCCCACTTTCTAAACCTTAGCAGAGCCAGAACCACTGATGCTCTAGCCTTTAAATAAGACAAAGACTCTGTAGCTTTGATAAATTGCCATTCAATGTCTGAGCCATAATACGAGGGTGGGGGTAGATCAAGGGATCCCATTCTATTCCATTCTATCATGTGTACTCCTGCATACACATACGTGCCTATGTGTGGGAGTCAAAACATGAGTGGGGAAGTCAGTCTCCCACCATGTAGGTTTCTGGACTGAAATCAGGTTTCAGGCTTGGGGGCACATGACTTATCAGCTGAGTCCCCTCCTGGACCCAGGAACTCCATTTTAGAAAGTCAGGCTAGTGGTGACCCCAGCTTTAAAAATCAGGCAGAATCTTGACCTCTCATAGCAGCCCCGATTGTTTGCCATATAAGAACCAGGAAATGTGGAAATGAGAAGACATATCTTCATTGTTAGAAGATCTAAATTGTCCAGGGTGTTATAACCTTGGTTCAAGACCTCTTCCTGAAATGAATCTACTACCACGTGGACTGGGGGGGGGGAGCTTCCCTCTGCACCCACAGAACAGAACCTCATAAAATCAGGGGTTAAGTTTGAGGTCTGGGATAGAGAGTAGGGAGAGATACAGGAGAGAGGGGTGTAGGGAGCATGGGCAAGGTATCCCACATCTATAATTCCAGCACTAGGGAGGTGCAGTTTGAAAGATGAGAAGTTCAAGATCATCCTTAGCTAGACAAAAAATTTCAGCCCTACTTGGGTTGTATGAGACCCCCTTCTCAGAAAACCAGAAATAAACAGGCAGAAGTCTTCTCTGAGGACATGGATTCTGAATTTGAAGGGGAAATTCTCCCTCTAGCTACATCATGAGAAGCTCAAAAGCAGGGTGCTGGAGGACTTGGCCTGAAACCATCCCTCTTCACTCTTCTTTATCTTCCCACAGAACCTATGACCCTGGACTCCACTTCAGCTGACCCAAACCTCACCTTTTCTCAGGATCTAAAGAAAGCAAGCTTGTATGTCATCGACGGCACATCGAATACGCAGGCAAAACCTCGACAATTCTATCCTTTTCACTGTGTGAGGGGCTCCCCAGGCCTCTCCTCTGGTCGTGGGGTGTGGCAGGTGAAAATACAGGGACACCCTGAAAAAGTTGGTATAGTGGGCGTGGTTGCCGACTTGCCTCGGGGGTCCCAGATTCAGAACTCTGAGCCATGCTGCTTGTGGGCATTGCGGATCTCGTCCTCTGGATGTCAGCCAATCACCAACTGCAGTATCCAGGAGAATCTCTCAATCTGTCTTAGGAAAGTGGGCGTCTATGTGGATTATGATCGTGGAGATATCGTCTTCTATGATGCCATCACTAACAAACACATCTACACCTTCCAAGCTTCATTTGACAGACAGGTCTTCCCCCTTTTTGGGCTCCTAAATGCCCGCAGCTCTATCATCCTTGAGCCCCTAGGGCTGCACTCCTAAGGGTCCCTCAGTCTCTTCCCCACCCATCTCTCATGATCGAATGAGATGCAATTGGCAGGAATGAAGCTTGGCCCTGCTCAAGCACATTACACACTCCCCACACCCCCCACATTCTACATACCCCCACACACTCTATGCACACTACACACCCCACATACCCAACACACCCTACACACCCTACACACACTACACACTCCACACACCCTACACACACACTACATACCCCACATACCCAACACACCCTACACATCCTACACACACTACACACCCCACACACCCTATACACCCTACACACCCTATACACACTACACACCCCCCACACAGTACACATGCTACACCCCCCACAAAACGTATATACCGTATATACCCTACATACACTACATGCCCTACACACACTGCACACCCTACACACCCCACACAATGTACATATACTACACACCCCACAAATCCCACACATGTCACACTCCCTACACACCGCACACACCCTACACACAATACACACACTACACACAATACACACCCCACACACCCTAACAAACTACACATACTTCTTTCTGTGAGTAAAGAAGAAAGAGGAATCTCCAAATATTAACCACAAGGCTTTTCATTGCTGAACTTCATAAACGGACACAATTGGAAGTGGCCAAACTTCACTAACAGCCCATTGAAAAATATCTTGCTTGTGACGCAAGTCCAAGATGCTGCTCAGCACCCTGCCTGCTCCTTTCTCTACTTCACTGCCTGCAGTTCCTATGACTCTGAACTTGAGCACCTGGCTCTTGCCCTTTCCTGAAGTCAGAACTAGAGGCTACATGCAGAATCAGCCAGGCCTGTCCCAGTTTGTTGACAGGACAGACTCCAGTCAGGGTTGTAACCTTTTGATAATTCAAAACAATGTTGTCACCCTCAACAACTCTGCCTTCAACTTAAAAATAAAATTGTAAACCAAACTTCATGTTGACTTAAATTTCTAATCTTGTCTTAGGCCACATCCATAGCCATCCTTGGCCTCCATTGATGCTCCAGACTCAGGCAGGTTACTACTGGAATAGATTGATAGTTGGCAGGTGGTGTGGAACCACACATAGAGCATACTCCATTTCACAATTAAAATTTTAATTTATTTTACATTTCTGTAGTGTGTGTGTGTGTGTGTGTGTGTGTGTGTATACCCACATGTCATGGTCTCCCCAGAAGGTAGAAAGATGACTTTTGAGTGTTAATTCCCCTTTCTTCTTTATGGAATCCAGGATAGATCTTAGCTCATAGATTTGGTGCAAATATCTTATGGATGAGTCATCTCACTGTCTCCATTTCCCATTCCAGATAGAAGACTGTACATAGACATGTTTGTTAGCTTATTCTCCCTAGGGTTCACATTGCCCACTCTGGCCTTGAACCCTGTATGTTGTGGGGACCAGGAAGACAGAAAACTAGGTCAACAAATGGTACCCACGTGGACAACTGCATCCACATAAAGCCTGAGAGAGCTTGGGAAGTAATTCTAGACAAAAATGAATAGAGTTAAGAACAGCTTGTGGATAGAAGCATTTTCTCAGGTGGGCTCTGTTTCCTAGAGGCAAATGCATCTCATTTAAGAGAGGCTTCCTGATGCAGCTTTAGTTGTAAAACCTTGCAGCTCTTTTAAGAGGCCCTGCCACTAAATGGTGTTTATGAAAGCTGACTGCATGAGTGAATTTCAGCCAATTTCATAGCCAAACATACACAGAGAAACCATCTCCAAAAGCCAAAAATTAAAAATAAAAGAAATAGACGTTAAAATAAAGCAACATAAAAATGAAAAATACACAGAGAGTTTGGATTTTGTATGTTATTATGTTTTCTTTGAATTGTTTGAATGCTGAGGAAGGAGCAACACCTGCTAAAAGATATTTGTTTATAAATGATGCTGAACTAATCCAAGATAGTTATTTTGAATATACCTTGACTTCAAAATTGAAGTCAAAAGATATGTTACTTTGGAGAAGAGGCTTTGCTTTTGTTTTCACAGAAAATGAGAGGGTATGAAATTATTCTCAGTTAATAAAAAAAAATCAGGTTTGATCAAGGAAGACCATCTGAGAAATCTCCAGTAGGAACACATGGCCCAGATGTTTGAGTTCTACATGCAGAACAGATTCAAGATGCTGCCTGAGATGATCAAGCCTCACAGGATACTCCAGTCAGGACTTGATCATAATTCTAATTTTTTTTCCTTTTTTTATTGATGTTTACTGAGTTTTCTTTGCTCTTCTTCCTCCCTCTTTCCTCCCCTCTTCAACCCTTTCCCAGGGTCCCCATACTCCCAATTTACTCAGGAGATCTTGTCTTTTACAATTTCTACTTTCCATGTAGATTAGATCTATGTAAGTCTCTCTTAGTGTCTGCATTGTTGTCTAAGTTCTATAGGATTATGGTTTGTAGGCTTGTTTTCTATGTTTTATGTTTAAAACCCACCTATGAATGAGTACATGTGATAGTTGTCTTTCTGTGTCTAGGTTTTTTCTGCTGTGTAGTACTCCATTGTGTAAATGTACCACATTTTCCTTATCCATTCTTTGGTCGAGGGGCATTTAGGTTGTTTCCAGGTTCTGGCTATGACAAACAAAGCTG
>NW_026068605.1:27839-30757 GCF_014885135.2 Alexandromys fortis
GAGCCATCTCTCTAGCCCCCCAACATGGTACAACTTTTAAACATATACTTGCTAATTCTTATGGAAGAATATTTAATCATATTGGCCTATGATTTTTTTCCTGCAGCATCTATTTTGTGGTTTGTGGGAATGCAATGTCGACTGCACAGGACACTGTGGGAACACTCTGATTTTCTGAAAAGGTCTGGGGAGTTCTTAATGTGTTTTGTGACAGCCATAAATGAAATCTTTTGTTTTGTGCAGCTAATATACCCACATAGAAAGAATAAGAATCAATTTAAGATTTAATTATAAATGAAACCACCAGTGTATTGTGAATCATGTAATTTTTAGAAGGTTATTATGAGTTCAATCTCTTTAATAGGCATGCCAATTTGGATTCTCTGTTCTCCTTAAAGAATCTTTTTTCTTTTTCTTTTCTTTTTTTATATTGTATTCTGGTGCCACTATTTATTTATTTTTATTTCTTTTATTGAGTTATGTATTTTCTCCACTTTCCTCCTTTTCTCCTTCCCTTCAACCCTCTCCCATGTTTGTTATGATCCCAATTTACTCAGGAGATCTTGCCTTTTTCTACTTCTCATGTAGATTAGATCCATGTATGTCTCTCTTAGGGTCCTCATTGCTGTCTAGATTCTCTGGGAGTATGATTTTTAGACTGGTTTTCTTTGCTTTATGTTTAAAAGCCATTTATGAGTGAGTACATATGATATTAGTCTTTCTGGTTCTGGGTTACCTCACGCAATATGATGTTTTCTAGCTCCATCCATTTGTCTGCAAATTTCAAGATGCCATTGTTTTTTTCTACTGTGTAGTACTCCATTGTGTAAATGTACCACATTTTCATTATCCATTTTTTTGGTTGAGAGACATTTAGGTTGTTTCCAGGTTCTGGCTATGATAAATAATGCTGCTATGAATATAGATGAGTACATGTCCTTGTAGTATGATTGAGCATTCTTGGTTATATATATTCAAGAGTGGTATTACTGGGTCTTGAGGTAGGTTGTTTCCTAATTTTCTGAGAAATCACCATACTAATTTCCAAAGCAGCTGTATAAGTTTGCACTCCTACAAGTAATGGAGCAGTGTTCCCTTTACCCCACATACTTTTCAGTATAAGCTGTCATCAGTGTGTTTGATTTTGGCCATTCTGACAGGTGTAAGAAGGAATCTCAGAGTTGTTTTGATTTGCATTTCTCTGATGGCTAAGGATGTTGAGCGTTTCCTTAAGTGTCTTTCAGAAAACTAGTTCTTAAAATTAATGGAGAAATGGGACCATCATAGAAAACACAAATAAGGGTAATTAATTGTAACTAAGCCAACACCAAAAAAATATTAAAGGAAATAGAGGAGGAAGAAAGACAGTCTTGTGATGTGGGTCCCCTCAGCATGCTGTGAATACCATTGGTTAATAAAGAAGTTGCTTTTGGTTGATGGCTTAACAGGATATAGCCAGGCTGGAAAAGATATAGAGAGATTAGGCAGAGTCAGAGAAACTCCATGTAGCCACCAGAAGAGAAAAATGCTCATGTGCCAGAACCAGTAAACCATGAGCCTCATAACAAAATATAAAATAATAGAAATGGGTTAATTTAAGGTATAAGAGATATCCAGAAATATACTTAAGCTATTGGCCAAACAGTATTGCAGTTAATATAGATTCTATGTGATTATTTTGGGCCTAGGCAGCTAAGATATGAACGATCAGCCTCCATCTACAGTTTTGTTCATAAGAGCTCAAGAAAGAACACATTACATGAGAGGAACACATTACATGAGAAGAATGCATTACATGAGAAGAATGCATTACATGAGAAGAACACATGGATCATGAAAGCAAAAAAGAAGCTATGAGAGTGGAGTATGATGGAAAGATGGAGCAATGAGGGAGATGGAGGAAAATCAATTACATCCAGAAATGCTTAATAGCACTAATACATTGGGGACTGTTTCTATTAAATATACATATATATGTATAATTAAAAATACAATGTTACATATGTTTATAAAATATTCTAATGAAATCCATTGCTCTGCGTAATTAATATATGCTAGAAAAATAAAGCTGTGCCAACATAGGTGGTGTTTAAACATAAAGCAAAGAAAACCAGCCTATAAACCACAATCCCAGAGAACTTAGACAACAATGAGAACACTGAGAGAGACTTACATAGAACTAATCTACATGGGAAGTAGAAAAAGACAAGATCTCCTGAGTAAATTGGGAGCAAGGGGACCTTGGGGGAGGGGTGAAGTGGGAAGGAAGAGGCAGGGAGGGGAGCAGAGAAAAATGTAGAGCTCAATAAAAATAAAAAATGCACAGTTCTTAAGGTGGTTTAACATGGTGATTCTGGTGGCATCAGCCTGCAATCTTAGTTACTCTGGAGGCTTGCATCAGGGGAATCAAAAGTAAGATTTGGTCTTAAAATAAAAAGTAAAAAAGAACACTGTATATTGCTGTGCCAAGATTATCACCTCCAAAGAGACAACCTGAAACCAGAGAAGACCAGACTGCAAAAAGGAAGGTTTGTTAGCTTAATGTGGACTAGCTCAGAACTCATTTCCACACTCGAAGCAGCTAGGCAGAAAGGAGCTCAGAGTTTCTCTGTGGGATTAGCTTTTTTAAAGCAGAAAACCACAAGAAGCCCTTCTGGGCAGTCAAGGGGGAGGTTGGCATGGGTGCAAAGTCTTTGCTTTCTCTCCCATCCTGCTTTGTCAGCTTGTTTTTGTCTTTAGAGCAAGGCCATGCCATCCCTGAGTCTGGACATCCTTATCACCAGATGGTCGGGCAGGCATCCTGACTCTGTGTTTTGTATTCTTCTGAGTGGTGTGTGTGTGGCCATTATCATTCCTGGGAGCATGAAGCTAAGTCTGGGGTTTTTATTTTTTTATTTTTATTTATTTATTTATTTAAT